>NC_072483.1:50032500-50150000 GCF_027574615.1 Eptesicus fuscus | reverse complement strand
CACCTCAGCAACCGAAGAAAAAATAAATTTTAGTTATTGCTCAGATAAACATATGATTTCCAAAAAGCATATGATTTTTTTAAATTAAAATTTCTGAAAACTGAAGGGACACACAAAGTTGGTGGATGGGAATCTTCTACAAACAGAATTATTTTTATTTGTTTTAAAATTAAAATACTGTGTACCTCCAATGAAATGCAAGTTCCCTAATGTGAACAGCTTTGCTTTTCACGTGATTAAGACCCTTCTCCAAATTGTGGAAGCTTTTCAGGAACCATATTACTCTCATGATACTTCATTAATCTCCATCATGTATGCCAAGCCTGACACATTTGACAGTGAGGACAATGTGGCTTGCTCCTTTTTGAATCTACAGATAATGCATGTTTTACAGTACTCCAGATGTCTACACTCAATAAAACATTTGACAAAACCAGCCTTGGTGTGTTTGGGGATGTCTGTATTGACTGACTGTGGTGTGCTGAATGCGATACGGCACCTGGTGGTTGCTGATTACTGTGTGTGCGACACAGTAACTGGCAGTGTGGGGCAGCTGCAATTGTATCTTAAAAGTGAGTCTTTCATGGGAATCAGAAGAATAGTATACCAAGGATTTGTCTAACGAAAGTTAATTAATTTGTAGATGGACATTTATTGAAGGATGATAGCAATGATGCTACAAAGGATATAACATAGGTGACTGTGACCAAAAAGAAAATAATGCTGGAAAAAAATCTACTTCAAAAGTAAGGGATTTTTTTGTTGTTATTGTTCTGACCATGTTGAAGAGAATGTTTATTTTTAATCTTTACTTTGAAATGATGAAATTATTGTGCGAACAACTCATTCATGTCTTTGGTGGGTTGTATTTTTTTTTTTTAATTTCAGTGTGAGTGTAAAAGTTTATTACTAAAAAGATCAGACCTTGAAAATAAAAAGAACCTGTTTTCATACTTGCTATCAAAATATTTTAGACCAGTTGAAATTTTAGTATGTATAAGTTAAGCCCTTCTAAAATTATAGTAGAAAATTCTGAAAGAAAATAATGATGAATTCTTTGGAGACCAATTGGCACTTGGCCTTCTTCTCTAATGAGGATCGTCTTAGAGTCTCTCATCCCTGAACCCTCCCTTTTCTCCCACAGTAACACTCCTGCAAGACCTCCCTGGTCCCCATCCATGCCCTTTTGTTCTCCTCTGTGATTATAGGATCATTTCAGTGGAATGCAGTCATACCTAGGTTAGCCCTTTATTCTACTGTATTACTTTGTCACATTAAAGATGAGGAAATATGAAAACACACTTAAACTTAACATTGAAACAACATAGCACAAAAGGCAAGAAAATAAGTGATTTTAAAGGAGCTTTGGCTATACAGAAGAAAGGATGTTTAAAGAGGATTTAGTTGAGTAATGAATGTAATAGGAGCTCTTAAGTGAGTATGCTCTTCTTGAGAATCAAATGCAGTAGTCCCCCCTTATCCTCAGGGGATATGTTCTAAGAACTCTGGTGGATGCCTGAAACTGAGGATAGTACCCAACTTATGCTATATTTTTCCCTATATACACTTACCTATGAAAAAAATTTAATAAATTATGCACAGTAAGATATTAACAATAGTAAAATAGAACATTTATAATATAATAAAAGTTATGTAAATATGGTCTCTCATAACCGATCTGATAACTGAGACAGTTACTAAGTAACTAATGGGCAGGTAGCATATGCAGTGTGGATACACTGGATGAGGGATGATTCATGTCTTGGACCAGACAGAGCGAGACAGCATAAGATTTCATCATGCTACTCAGAACAGCATGTAATTTAAAACTTCATTGTTAAAACTGGAATTTTTCATTTAATATTTTTGGACTTCAGTTGACCACAGGTAACTGAAACTGCAGAAAGCGAAACCATGTATAAGGAGGAACTAGAGCAAGATATTCTTTTGCAAACATAAAAATTCATAAACTGCAGCAGAGAAATAATAAAACTAAGTGGAAAGTTTATTTGATGTTTTTTTTTGTTTTGTTTTTTTAAGAACTAAGTAAAACCTAAGTGAAACTCAGGTACAGGTGCAGTTGACCAAGTTTGCTGTGAAAATTCATGTACTTCTGTATTGGAGGAATGTATAGATGAGTAGATTGCTAGGGATTTTACTAGTATAAGAAGAAATAAAATATTTTGCTTTTGAGTCTTCTCCAAAGTAAATTGCATAGACTTCTTACATACATTTGAAATCTTATTTAAAGGTCTTTACAATTGTGTAATTTTACTTTTGCTAACTTCTAATGTGATAATTGCACATTTCAGAACAGAACCATTAAGAGAAAGAAGTATTTTTGGGTAACTGCATTTATTAGGGGCTGAAGTTAAATGCTTAAAATGTTTAATTTGGTTAGAGATTCTGCAACATTCTAAATATGTGTACAAAATTGTATTTCCTACAAAAGTTGAGATTTCCAAGAACTTTTACATACAAATAACTGAGAGTATGCCTATATCTTCATGTTTAATACTGGTGATAATTATCTGTATTTTTAGGATTATAATTGAATATTTTTTCACCTATCTAGCTCCATTTTAATCATATCTTTAATTAAAAAGATTTTCTTTTTGCCCAAAGCTTAGGAAAAGGTGTGTGATATCGTTGAGTTTAGTTTTATCATGTTAACCCCGTAACTTGCATTTCGGTGTGGCTTACCAGAACCAGAACCCCCTCCCACCAAAAAAGGAACGCAGATACTATTCATCATTAACATAGTTTTGTGTGAAGCTTATGTTTACGTGTAATTTGCCAGGTCCATTTGGGAAGTGAGTTTTCTTACTCGTGATTAATCAACTTTATGGCATTAAAATCCAAGTTGATATTTATTCCTGGTTGTCTCTGTATTGTATTCTCAAAGCTCCTCCCCTCGAAGAGTCAGAGACAGAAAATTCCTTCTTTTCCTATCTTACATTTTTCTGAGTAGTCTACTTAAATACACTCATGCTCTTTCTTATTTTGCCAGATACTTCAGAAATGTTCATTGTTTAATGGCAAACTGCTTTAACTGGGAAAATGGGTCTCATCTATTTAAGCTAGTAAAAATACTCTGCTAGTAGACTAAAAGCTGGATTAGACTTTTGAGTGACTTTTTTGTCTCCTAACTGATATGGGGCCCCTTATAAAAACTGACAGTTCTTGAATCGCCTTTATTCTCTGAATATCCGGAACCACTTATAATTAGTGTCTCACTGAAAAGCCCTATGTTGCAATCAGGAAATATAAAAACGAGAGGCCTCACTTGACCTGGCAGGTAGCACTTCAGAGTTCTGAAACCACACATCCGATCTGGTCCTTGCAGATCTAGGGACGTGACTTTTTTTCAGTTCAGCTGGTGCTGTGTGGAACAGTTCCCAAACTTAAAAGGGCCTAATTTGTAAACTTGAATGCAAGTCCTTCCATTTACAGAAGAAGGTGTTCCCGGTATATAATTAAATGGTGGTTAAGGCCCATACTCAGGAGTGAAAAGGATCCAGCCCTCAAAGGAAGTAGGGTAGGAGCGTCTCAGGCAGAAGGAACGGCAATGCAGAGGCCGTGAGGCAGGAAAGAGCCTGGTGTTTTGAGGAGCAGACAGGAGGCTGGGGTGGCTAAAGTGTAATGAGTACAAGATTCTCAGTTATGCAGGGCTTTGCATGTACTATGTAGTGCTGGGATTTTATTCTAACTTAAATGGATAGCCACTAGAGGGTTTTAAGCGAGAGGTATATGATCTTATTTACATCTTTAAGGATCGCCTAGAATCTTGACTCCTCTGCCATCTTACCCAGCCTCTCCCCCACCCCCACCCCCACGTTGTGAGAGCCAGCTGTAAGGAAAAAGCAAAGTGCACAGAGGGCAGACGGAGCAGAGAGCCTAGGAGCAGCACACGGGGATGTCAGGCCAGAGAAGTGCACCGGACACGCCTCATTGTCCAGGGCAGCACTGTCCATAGAAATATAATGTGAGCCAGGTATGCATATAAATTTTTCTAGCAGCCTCATTTTTTAAAAAGAAACAATTCATCTTAATGTATTTTTAACTCAAATCCAAGTTTTAATATTTTAACATGCATTCAACTTAAAAATTATTAAGCCATTTTAGATATTTTTCTTTCATACTGTCTTCAAAATCAGCAGTGTATTTTATACCTATAATACATCTCACTTCAAACTAGCCACATTCCCACCACTCAATAGCCACATGTGGCTTAGTGGCTACTGTAGTAGACAGTGTGGATCTAGGGGTTTACCTTTCCTCCTAAGAAGTTGGACTGAAATCTCATTCCCATCTGATTCCAACAAATCTCATTAAAAACTCACTTTGCTCAGACTGGCTGTGTTTTCATTTAAAGCTGAATGTCAAAAGTGTATGCTAAATCCTCATTTCCGGTTTGTTTTTAAGAAAAAAAAAAAGTGTAGGGCTTATTGCCTAGGATGGCAAGGAGAGAGCAGTTATAGTAGTACCTATAAGACTGACTCTTAACTTAGACTACAAATGGAGAGATGCAACTTGATTTGATCTGCTTGCTGGAGGAAGACACACTGATGGATTGGATGAGAGGAGGGAAGGGAGGAATTAGGAATGATTCCTATGCTTGGAATATATGTGAAGAAATGCAAAACACTAATGAACACCCCCATGTTCATTGCAGCCAAGTTATGGAAGCAACCTATGTGCCCATCAGTAGACAAGTGGATAAAAAAGTGCTGATACGCTTATACAATGGAATATTAGTTGGCCTTAAAAAGGGATGAAATCTTACCTCTTCCAACAGCATGGATGGACCTTAAGGGTATTGTGCTAAGTGAAATAAGGCAGACAGTGATTTCAGCCGTTTGGCTCACTGTATCTGTCATTTTGGGGTGAATACAAGGGACCTCAAGACATTTCTTTTTTACTTGAAAATAGATTTAATGAAAAACTGCTAGATTTGGCCAAGTTTTATTTCTAAGGAAAGAGCCTGTCCTGTGTCTTAACTTCCACAATGCTACATAAGATATCTGGTTTGTAGTATTTACCCAATTTAAACAATATAACAAATGAAAGAATTTCCTTTTTTTTTTTTCTGCATCCTTTGAATAGTAATGACTAGGTCAGGCATTGGGAAATGATGTCTTTTTTTTTTTTTTAATATATTTTATTGATTTTTTTATAGAGAGGAAGGGAGAGGGATAGAGAGAAACATCCATGAGAGAGAAACATCGATCAGCTGCCTCCTGCACACCCCCTACTGGGGATGTGCCTGCAACCAAGGTACATGCCCTTGACCAGAATCGAACCTGGGATCCTTCAGTCAGCAGGCCAACGCTCTATCCACTGAGCCAAACCGGTTACGGCGGGAAATGATGTCTTATCTTTCACCTGCTAAGGCTTCCAAATATCACAAACACTGCTCACTGTTTACCCATAGCCATCTCACATACCCAGCTCACCCCCTTTTCCTTGCTAACAAAATTTGGTTCCACAGAGAGTTAGTGTGCCCAGCTCCAGGAAATGAATCATTATTGGTTTGAACTCATCATGTAATCTCTCTTCTCTTCTTCCAGGCACAGGGATAGGCAAGTGACCCAGCTCTGACCTGTGGAATGTGAAGAGGTCTGGGGAGGGGGCTTGGCAGAGCTTTGGGGGAAAGACTCCTCCCTGACTACAAAGAGGGGGCAAGAAGAGATAGCCACTCTCTTTTTCTTCCTGCTGTGAAAACTTACGGTGAATTCCAGGGCTCCCTGGACATCATTTCTTTTTTATTTGAAAATAGATTTAATAACTATTTGGAGTTATGGAAAAGGGCAAAGAAGCATCCTTGTTGTTAGCCAAACCTGGAGCAGCCTCCCTCCAGACTTGTGTGCAAGAACTAAATGCCCTCATGGTTTAAGCCACTTTTAGTTAAGTCTTCTGTTACTTGCAGCCAAAAGCCTCCAGACACGTGTGATACACAGAACTTACTGTGCTCAAGAGCATTTATCGTTGACACTCGATCCCGGCTCTACATGAACAATTCCTCACTTTCTGCTTGGCTGCTAAGCCATGGCTCCTTAACAGTCTGTGAAATATAGTTGAAGATCCAAGAGTATTGTAAAAGCAAAATCTTTTAATTCTTTTTGTTTTCTAGCACCCTGTGAAGTGAAATAATAGGAATAAAATGATTTTCCCGTAAATAATCTGTAGAAAAGAGAATGACAGTATTCCCAAATAGCCATTTTAGAGTTTTCTTCTTTAAATTGTTTTTCAACCTTTTTGGCTCAGAATTTGAGTTCTTAATTGGGGCAGCCTTGGGGAGTCATTGGAAACCAATGATAGACAGCCTCTGCTATCGACCCAGCAGTCACTATGTTGTTGTTGTTTAATTGCTCTAAAAGCTCACCCGCATTAGTAAAACCCCAAAGATTCTTCATTCTTTATGGCTTGGCATTGCTTAACCTTACTTGTCTATAATTTCAGCATGTTATCCATTTTTATTACTAAAAGCTTAAACTTATTTGGGCTTTTTTTAGTGCATTTATCAGTTTTTCTCCTTCCCAACCCATTCATATATTTATACTTTGTGTCCCTGAAAATTTAAGAATATGGCTAAACCTCATTTTGGGGACTGCTGAGTCAAATTGGCAGATGACAACACTGTCATTGACAGAACTACCAAATGTCCACCTTCAGCTTACCAGGTTTTCTGTTTTTCATATCTTTGCCTGAGAGAACAATGAAGGTGTTTGAGTTAAAACCAGCTCCAGGAAGTCCCTGACGTCTCGTAATAAGCAAAAACAGTCACAAACGAACATTTGCTCAGAATCTAAAATAAACCATGCAACCAGCCTAAGTGGAATAAGCACAACTTTCTCTTCATCATGAGTTTTAGTTTTTAAGTTGGCCAAGGTGGATACAAGCTCATTTGCTAACTACGTGAACTGGGGTTGGGTGGGGCGGTGGGAGAGAGAAGCGGAAAGAGTGACAAAAGAACAGTGACCAAGCTAGAAATAAGTACTTCCGGTCTGCGCAGAATTTGTAGGCCAAAGAGCAGTTCCACAAGTGGGCTATCGAACTTGTTTTCAAATTCCCGATTGCACCAGGCGAGATGAGTTAATTTACCTCCTGCACCAGTGGAGCACAACCACTAGTGTGAAACTTGTTTATGAAACTTAGCAAGCATGCCCGAGCCAGGCCTGTGCCAACCAGTGAGGACTCTAGCCCCCTTGAAACCTAGGCCTGTGGAGGAGGCGTCTCAAAGTTTTCTGAATTAAACCCACTGGATTTTAATTTATGCAGGTGACTAAGTGATAACGCAAAGAGGCTAGTGCCAGTGAGGGAATATTGTAACTATTTGCATTTTCCCAAGAGAAGGGCGCAGGGCCACATGGGGAAACCCCAGGTTGATTCGCAGGCAGAAGTAGTGAGGGGAAAGCATGGCCCAGAACCTCCCCTGTTTTCCACACGACAGGCAAGCAAGGCAGGGGAACAGCTTAGGTTGGGCTGGTTTGAATCATGCAGGCAGGCTCTGAGCTACAGGGGTGGTCGCTGGTTGTGTGTGGAGGAATATTGGCTTGGCAGGTAAGCATTAGACAAAGGAGGTGGGTGGGGGAATGGACTCATGATTGGTTGGAGGGTCTGTAATAGTATTTTCATATACCCACAAAAGCTGGCTCACAGAGGAGATGTTAAACAACTTTGACCATTAGTTTGGCCCTGTGATTAATGGATGTCAAATAGACAAATATAGAATCTAAGAAAACACAGAACAAAAAGCCACATCATCAGGCCATCTGAGTGCCAATCCATCCTCTTACATAAAAACACAACTTAGAAACTATAACTACTTACCAACGAACACATGGAAAACCAACCACTTAGCTATTCCTATTCCAGGTTTTAATTATAAAAATGTGTAGTAAAGAACTTGGCCTTGCTTGAAGAGCGGTCTGGTCTGGCTTCTGGGATTAATCTGTCACACCTGATAGGACTGTCTTTGCTAGGGCACAGGATGGCCACACTGGCTCTTAGGGTAGGGACTGGTCTCTCCAGAAAGACCAGTGTAATTTAGGGTGGGGCTTTTGGTCATGTAGTATCAGGCAGCTTTCAGGCCTCAACCATGTGGGCAATTAGTGAATCATGCCCACGTCATGAAACCCCGTTAACAACTCTGGACACTGGTGCTCAGGTGAGTTTCCCAGGTTGGCAGTCCTCCACACCCACTGTCACACAGAGATGCCAGGAGGGTGATGCATCCCAACTCCACAGGAAGGCCCCGGGGAGCCTCACGCCTGGAGCCCTCCCACCCGTGTTTCTCTTCCTTTGGCTGGTTTTCATCTATATCCTTTCCCTGTAGTAACTTGTAACCATGAATATGAAAGCTCTCCGTGGGTTCTGTGAGCCCTAGAGAATTTATCATACCTGGTGGTGATTTGGGGGACACCCCCACACATACAGCTGGTGTTGGAAGTAAAGACATTCTTGGGAACTGGGACCTGAACCTTTGCATTTGTCTAACTTCAGGCAAAAATATATACACATGCATTGTAGGTAGATAGGTAGGTAAATAGATCGATAAATACATACATAGATGAAAATTTTTAAATATATTTTTATTGATTTCAGAGAGGAAGGGAGAGAGAGAGAGAAACATCAGTGATGAGAGAGAATCATTGAGTTCAGGAGGCAGCTGATCACCCGCTACTGGGGATCTGGCCCAGAACCTAGGCATGTGCCCTTGAGCGGAATCGAACCTGGGACCCTTCAGTCCTCAGGCCCAGGCTCAATCCGCTGAGCCAAACCAGCGAGGGCCATAGATGAAATTTAAAGTAAAGAAGGTATTAAGTAAAATATGAAAAGGTCTCATCCCTTCTCTGGCTTCACCCGTCCCAGTAATTTAGAGGATCCCACTGTTAACTGTTTCTTTCTGGGTTATCATTCTAGACATTTTCTTTACTATTTTTTTTTTTATCATAAATGAGAATGTGCTCTATAGCCAGTTCTGAAAATTCCTTTTATCCCTTGTATTTTTGGAGTAGTCTGTGTCAGCACACCTGGATCCACCCTTGTGCTTTTGGATGGCTGTAGCATCATATGAAGTCTCAGGGTTCATGTCAGATCACGTGATTTCACATACATAGAGCTCTTAGAACAGTGCTGACACAAAATTAGCAAGCACTCTATGTTTATCATGTACTTGTTTATTTAGTCAGCCCTCTATTGTGTACATTGCTATTTCTAATTTATTTTGTTATTTCTAGCAAGGTGCAATGAATATCCTTGAACTTGTACTTATACATTCACTTGTAGGATAGATAAATCCTTAGGGCCCTGGCTGGGTAGCTCATTTGGTTAAAGTGTCATCCTGATACATCAAGGTTAACACTTCAATCTCCAGTTATGGCACATACAAGAAGCAACCAATGCATGCATAAATTAGTGGAACAACAACGTTTCTCTCTCTCTCTCTCTCTCTCTCTCTCTCTCTCTCTCAAATCAATAAATAAAATTTTAAAAAAATATTGTTAGGAATGGAACTACTATGTCAAAGGGTTTGTACATTTAACATTTTGCTAGGTGTTGTCAAATTGCTTTTTAAAATTATTGTACCAATTTATATTCCTCCCCCTCACATGTGATATTCCTGACTCCCCTTACTCCCTATTACTGAGCATTATCAATCTTTTTAGTCTTTGCCAATTGGATAGGGGTTTTTTAAATGGTATCTCCTTGTAGTTTAGTTTGCATTTATTTAATTATTGTGAGGACAAGTATCTTTTTAATATACTTATTCATTTATATGTATAGTACTTTTTCTCCCAGCTGCTTAATTCATGTGCTTTGATTTTCTATTTGATTTAAGCAAACTTCTTATGCCATTTGAAACTGATGTCTTGAATGAGAATCAGGCAAAATGAAAAGATACCAGCGTGATTTTCCCAGCCATCATTTCACACCATCATGACTTCCACTATGGTTTTAAACTTCCTTAAAAGTAAAATTAAATAAATAAATAAAGCAAAGCAAAATGAAAACAATAGGCTGGGAAGAGGCACTAATTTTCTCTGGTTGATTGAAGGGCTCTTATTTGTTTCTTTATTCCTTTCAACTAAATAGAAATCATTCCCTTTATTTCAGTTTATATGCATTTATTTCTCCAGTATGGAAACCAGCTCATCAAGAACAGAATCCTTTTATTCTTTAATTTAAACCCAATCTTACAAGTAAATATTCTGTCATTTCTCATACTGATAGCAAACTGGTAACAACTTTTGTGTGTATCAGTAAGTTTTTGTGTTACTTTACTAAAAGCAAGTTGACTCATTTGTTGTTCTAAAGATAGACCCTTACAAACAACAGTATGGTGATTACCAGAGGGAAAGGAGGGGAAGGAGGCTGGGAGGTAGACGAGGGAAAGGGGGATAAGTGGCGAGGGAAGGAGACTTGACTTGGGGTGGTGAACACACTATACAATATACAGGTGATGTGTTGGGGAACTGTACACCGGAAACCTATATAATTTTATTGTCCAATGCCAGCTCAATAAATTAAATTTAAAATTTTGTAAAGGATATATTCTTGATTTTCAAGTGAATTTCACATTTTGCAAATAACACTTGCATAAACTTCTCAGAAATTTGATTTCTCCAAAAAGGAGAGATTTTAAAACATGCTCCTGCCTTTCTTCAAATCCCTTTTTCTTTCAAAACTGACCCCTGGAAAGGGTCCCAAATAGGGCCTCTTGTTTTTCAATTGTACAACCTCTTCCTTCCTTCCCATTTCTCAGAACTTGTAACAGTCAGCATCTGACATGCACATACTGGCTTATTTCACATATCTGCATGTACCTATATCCCTCTTTGTTTCCCTGCTAAGTTATAAAACTCTTAGAGATTAGGTGCTCTGTTAGTTATAACAACTTACTCCTAAATTTAACAGCTTAAGATAACAATGAACATTTGTTATCTACCACAGTTTCTACAGGCCAGAAATTTGGGAGCAGCTGAGCTGGGCTGCAGTCACCTAAGTAAAGGCTTGGGTGGAGCTGGAGAACATGCCTTAAAGATTGGACCCTTTCTTGGCTGGCAAATTGATACTGGAGTTTCTCACCACGTGGACTTCTCCACAGACCTCCTCAAGAATCTTCATGACGCCATCTGGCTTAGCCCAGTGTGAGTGATCCAAAAAAGGGCAAGGTGAAAGCCACAGTGTGTTTTATGACCTAGCCTCAGAAGTCACACATCTATCCCCCAACTTCCTATTGGTCAGCCCTGCACAAGGGTGTGAGTACCGGAATCAAGTGCAGCTGTCCTGGAGGCTGGCTGCCATGAGGCCCCTGTCTTGTTTTTGTTTGTTTGTTTGTTTATGTTTTTTTATTTATTTTATTTTATTTATTTATTTATTTATTTATTTATTTATTTATTTATTTATTTATTTTTTGAGAGAGAGAGAGAGAGAGAGGAAGTGAGAAGGAAAGAGAGAAACATCGATTGGCTGCTTCTTGCTCGGACTCTACTGGGGATCAAGCCCATAAACCGGTCATGTGACCGGGAGTCCAACCAACAACCTTTTGGTGCATGGATGCACCTGTCTCCAGCGCCTCTGTCCGCATCACTTCCTGTGGACTCTCAGGCTGTTGCACCCAGTCTGCCGGCTCCTGAACGCTTCTGAATTGAAACCCTGGTCGGGGCAGCCTTGGACAGTTTCCTTTGCCTCCTCCTTGGGCTCCGCACAACCCCATAGACACGGCTCCCTCCCTTCCTCCCCTTCTCTGCCAGATCTTCTCCTTCCCTTCCCAGTTCCTCCTCCTCCTCCCGCTCCCCCCCACCTCCTGCTCTCCATCCCTCCTGCCTTCCACTCCACTCCTCCCCCCACCTCAGAACCTTTCCCTGCTGGGCTAAATCCCTCTGATCATCCAGACTTTGCTAGAGAACCTGCCGAATTCTCCTAAGGATTTAGGTTTGAATAACAAAAGCCGGTTATTGGCGGTTCTGTTTTCTGTCCTAAAAGAAGCCTCCCCTTAAGGCAGTGAGAGCAGCACCCTCCATCAGCTTACAGGGGAAGAAAGTGTGAAGCTGGGAGAGATGGGTGAACAAGCTCATGGCTAAAAACACCTTTCACTCCATCACACCTGTTTGAACCTGGGACAGTGTTGTAGGGCACAGTTCAGGGCCACTCCGGAGGTGGCTTCCCACGATGCCCGTGGAGGAGCCTGCTGGGTGCCAAGGAGGTGTCGGGCTCAGGTCTGGTGAGAGTCCACCTGCAGACTCATCTGCCTTTCTGGGGCGAAGTTGCCAACGTGGGGGGAGGGGAGCTGAGGGAATCCCAGTTGCCTGGAGTAACCAGGCCGCTGGGGGCGCGTGGGGGGAGGTCGCTGCTCTCCACGGCTTTTCGAAGATTTCTTACCGGATTGCACCTGTGCCACTGCGCTGCTTCCACAGGTACTGCTTTCTGAAGGGCCGGGGGCACTTTTGAAAAGGACCCTGATCCGCACTGTGAGAGCAGAAGGCTCTGGGAGCATGTCAAATCCCCTGGAAGATTAATATATTGATTTAGAAGTGACACCAAAATGCAAAGACTAAAATAAATTCAAACCCAGTTAAATAAGCCTGGTTTAATAGCAGGCTCCTTCTAAATTGTTTATTTTACATAGCCTTTATATTGGCGGCAACTAAGATAACAAATCCTAAGGCCCGATAAGATCAACAAATTACCAAATGCTAATTGTTTCTGCCAGGTGTAAGGGAGGAGATAAATAGCTTATAAATTAAACAGCAGTGTCTGAGGGTGCCATTCCCAGACTCAAGGCTGTTCTATACTCTCCAGCAAAATAATTCCTTCTTATCCCATAATTAGACACCTTTACTTTAAAAAAAAAAAATGCACTCATTAATGAATATTATCATTCCATTGCCAAATTTAGAAGAGAAGAAAAAAGATAAGGGGTCAGTAATCTAATAAATTGAGTGTCAATGACATTTTCTCCTTATGTTGCCATGACACATAGACTGTCTGTCTTGGAGCGTATATGGTCCTCTACGTCGTGTTCCCGAAGGAGCTACTGTCCCAGCGCTGAAGTGTGGTGGGCATCGCATCTGGTCCCTTTCAGTGGCTGCTCGCACTCCACAGCTGCTCGTTGTCATTTAGGACCCTGCCTCCGATTCACTTGTTCGCGTTATTATACCATCCGCTTACTATGTATGTGTAAATAGTGGTCCATGCCGGCAATAGGTCTTCACTTCATCAGGAATGTCAGTTGTTTCCTTCTCAGCTTCCCAGGTCAAGGGAAACGTAGAGTTGGAGATCACCAACGCATGACTCCAAATGCAGACAGCGCGCAATGCACGGTGAAGGGTTGTTTTCTTCCCGTTCTTCTTCAGCCTCTGAACATCTGGTTGGAAGAGTTATCTGGTTAATGTTATTTTTCACTCTGCTTGAGTCATAGTATGTCAAACACGTTCGAAATCCTCAGAACAAAAATGTGCTTGTTCCTTGTTATTCCATCCATCCGTTCATCCATCCACCCATCCACGTATTTATCCAGGCATACATTCACTTCATCATTGATTACTCTCATGTTTACCAAACTTTTTTTGGTTCAGACCCGGTGCAGGGTGGGAGATAAAAGACAAAAGTGAGTCCAGCACATTTCTTTCTGCTTAGCTCAGAGGGAGAGGCCGGAATTGTAAATATGGAGCGATCACAGTCAGAAGCTGTGGGCAGGCCCCACCCTGCTTGGCCTTAGAAAGGAAGATTCCGGCCAGGAGACGATAAAGCAAAGAGGAGCAGCAGAGAGCAGTGGCTTGCAGGCCTTGCCCTCCTGGGAGCTCTCCTCAGAAACAAGGAAGTGCCTGCCAGGCTGGGGTGCTGAGTGCAGGCCTGGCCGGGGGTAGCCCGCAAAGGTGAGGCGCAGCACTTGACTGAGGTTACCCCATTTTATTCTCCCAGTAACCCTGAGATGTGGGGAGCAAGAGGGACGGAGGAGGAAAAATCCCAGCTGCCCCTGCCCACTGTGACCTTGGGGAAGGAGCTTAACCTCTCTGGGTCTCAGGTTTTTCCCTTCTGTTAAATGGAGACCAAAACATCTTCTATTTCTCGGGCTTGTTAAGAGGATGAAATGAATGTATACATGTAAATATATATTTGATTATAGTAGCAATCAATATAGACTTAGAATAGAGGGTGAGTTCAAGAAATAGTGGCAATCCTGCTGATGAAGTTTAATGAGTATTATTAAGTGACCCGAATCTCCCAGCTAAAAGGAGCAGAGCTAGGGGTCAACCCCCTTCCTTACCTGCAATACTGTATACAGTGCCCCACAGGATGCACCCTGATCCACACTGGTGCAGCTGTTACCAGCAAAACCGCACCAGAGTGTCACTGGCGATTGGACTTCTGTTCAGCAACCTCAGTACTTGAGTTCTGGCTTAGAAAGAATTCTGAGCCAAGACTCAAATACAAGCAAAAGTTTATTTAGAAAGTCAAGGAGTTAGCCCTAGCCGGTTTGGCTCAGTGGATAGAGCATCGGCCTGCGGACCAAAGGGACTCGGTTTGATTCCAGTCAAGGGCATGGACCTTAATTGCAGTCTCCTCCCCAGCCCAGGTCCTCCAGGCTCAAGCAGGAGGCAACCAATCGATGTGTTTCTCTCGCATCGATGCTTCTCTCTGTCTTTCCCTCTCTCTTCCACTCTCCCTAAAAGTCAATGGAAAAATATCCTTGGATGAGGATTAAAAAAAAAAAAAAAAAAGTCATGGCATTAGAAGTGAGTTGTGGAAGAAGTGAGCCAACTGCGCCGCATGGGCTCGGGAAACAAGTTTCAGAAGCAAAAGAACGGCCCTTGGAACTTAGGAGGAAGAAAGGGAAGATGGAAGTGCCCAGAGGGAAGGAGAGGGGGAAAGGCTCAGGCGTGTTCCAGAGAGAGAGGGAGCAAGCTGCACATTTGTCTCTTAGTCTTGAAGGCTTTTATCGGCTTCCCAAAGGCGGGGATTTCAGGGGAAGATCTCAATGGAATATTCGTCAGCTTTCCAGGTGTGTCCCCTGAGGGTCGTGGTCTCCACTGCTTGGTCAGTACCGGGGCAGGGTCATTAGTCATGGAAGCTGGTCCTGATGTCAGCCATGGCGCCACTCGGCCTCGCCTTGCCGCTTCTCTGGGCCCGGACCTGAAACACAACTGAGGCCTAGATGTTGTCTGTAGTTTGACCAAACCTCTCTCTGTGGTCCATGGACCCAGACCCCAGACTTTATTCCTACGATTATTTGACGCCAGTCAGAACCTCATTGTCCTGAGGGCGTGACGCTTAAGGGAGTGGTCATGCAAGGGCTGGTAAGGGAGTAGTGTGAGGCTTGTCTCTGCCCCTCTTGTTCCTCCTCTCCCGGGGTCTGCCTCATGATTAGCCATATGCTAGGGGAGGAGCCTGCCGGTGAGGTCCCGCCTTACAATTGTCTGTTGCTAACACCCAGGACTTCCCTCCCTGGCGACCTTCTCTACTGGCCTATCACTCCTTGCTCTGCTCATGCCTGTCTGCTGCCCACCACACAACCAAAAAAGGCTTCCTGGAGGTGGTGGCATCTGGGCTGAGTTTGGAAGAAGGGCCAGGAGTTTGCCAGGGAAAGAAGTGTGTGTGGGGGGGGTGGGGGGGGGGCACATGCATTTCAAGGTGACAGAGCAGATTGTGTGACTCTGGAGACATAAACCAATCTGGTGTGTCGGGGGGCTGAGGTATGGCTTGGGGGTGGAGGAGTGAGTGGGGCCCAAGACAGGTGAATACCAGCTGAGAAGTCTGGGCTGGGTCCTGAGGCCTTGCAGGTTCTTTGTTCTGTTTTTGGTGCTAGTTATGTGTTTATGTGAAGGGCTGGAAAAAGTGGGGAGAAACCCACAAAAATGTAGGTCATCTGAAATTACAATTTACTTGCTGTTTCTTTTTAAGTAACTTGCTCTTTTTATGTAAATTCATTTTTAAAAGAAATTTTATATCACAACCATAAATGATGAGCTCACGGTGCCACATGTGTTTAGGAATTCTGATTTTTTTCTGATTTTGAAAGGTAATAGAGTGCTTACACCCAACATTAGTTGACAACCGTAGAGATCAAGAGAATCAATGAATATTTCTGAAGAGAAATGTATGAATGTTTATACAAAGTAGGATAAAGACTATCTATAGCTTGCCTCAAATCAGCTCTGGCTCCAAAATTACAACAACAACAAAAAAAACACTTTCATTTTTCAGAGCTTTTGGGATTTTAGAATATGGAAGAGTAGTATCACTTGCTTGAAACAGAAGGTACTAGAAAATACGTTCACTGCCAAAGAAGCAATGGGACTGAGGGCCAGCCCACCACCTGCTGAGGCTGCCCAAGGGCTCTGCTGAAGAGGAGAATAGCAAGCGAGGTGCTCACAGCCCCTCTGGCAATGTTCCCCATGGGAACTCGGTGCAGGGCACACAGAAACTCTATGGGATATTCTTGTAACTTTTCTGTAAATCTAAGTCTATTCTAAAGTAAAAACTTTATTAAAAAAAAAAAAAGTTGACTGGCACAAAACCAAACTTTCTCCTTTGCATGGAGAAGTGAAAGAGAGAAAAAAGCAGAATCACTTTCTCATTCAGTCATTCCATCTTTGTGTTGCCTCCTCCCCATCCCACCTAAAACATCCCCTGCACCCCCTCCACCCCCAGGGCAGGCTCCGGGCTCTGAACGCCAGGCCAACAGCTTGGGCTTTTTCTGTGGACAATGAGGTTTCAATAAAGATGTTTCAAGTGGATTTGGGGAGTGCCTTTGAGAGTTTTATCTGGGGATAGGAGTGAACAGTTTGGCAGGAGCAGAAGAAAGTGGGTGGGGTTGGGGGAGGGATAGGTTGATGGTCATAAAGGGACAGATGTGGGACAGATGCGGGTGGACCACAGCATTCAAAGCAGCAGGGATCCAGGAGGTGCTCAGGCAGGGCTGGGGTACGTAGCAGAGTGTGTTAGGGGGCTGGCTGGGGCAGGATGCTGACTTTGAGGGGGCCGAGGGCACCTTATGGAAAATGCCCCTCACTGGCTGGAGGCCAGAACTCTGAGCCAGAGACGCAGGTTTGGAGATCATAGTAGGGCCCTGGAGCTGGAGGACACCTCCAGGTGAGAGAAAAGAGCACTTCTGTCCCCCATCCCCATGCATCTCCCACCCCCACCCCACCCCCACCCCCACCCACTGAGCTCTGAAGTGGGGAGGAGGGAGGAGACCCAGACTTTCTACAAACTGGGAAGTAGGCAGGCGGGAAAGGAAGCTTGATTCCTGGGTGTTAACTGTGAAGCCTGTGGGACCGGGATGGAGGTGGTGAAGGATGGAGACCCTCCCCTAGAGGACCCATGCCAAGGCTGCTTTTAGGGGAGCTGTTCTAACAAAGGCACAGGGACCAACACACACACACACACACACACACACACACACACACACACAAAGGAAGATGGCATGGAGACATGCTGGTGAAAGCATAGACACAGGACCTGCCCCTCGAGAGTCTGCGGGCCTGTTGGCACACAGAGGGCATCATCCTGCCCACATGCCTATTTTGCCCCCACATTCTCTCCAGCCCAGCAGGCCCTCGCCTGAGCCACCAACACCAGAGTTTCGGTGCCAGGCCTGTGCCATTCTGGGGTTTAACCCAGCAGCTGGGAACAAGAGAGAAACTAGGGTCCCAGGCCCAGTGGCTCAACCTGGATCCGGGCTGAGGGGAGGGCAGCCCTGAGCAGAGGCCGCCCTGGGCCTGGTCTGCTGGTAGGGCCCTGGCTCCCCAGGGTCGGCCCCCTGCCCCCACCTCCCCCCAACCCCCTGGGGTGGGGGGACTGGCAGCCGGCTGCGGGCCTGCCTGGGAAGCAGGTCAGCCTGACATCCCCAGCAGATGTCAGTCTGGGAACAGGAAGCAGCTTGTGTGGGGCTTCTGAAATTAAATAAATAAATAAGTAATAAGCACAACCACAAGAACAGTCTTTTATTCCAAAGTAAAAAAAAAAAAATGCTTTAATGACTAGAGCATTTAACACATTGGGGGCTTTCATTGTTTTCAATTATGTGCAATTCTGAAAGGAGAGCACCAATTCCGAGCCTGAATGGAGAATTGTGGGGCTGCGGATTTGTGCTGTTTTAAACATTTGCTTTACTACTTTAAGAGGAGAACTGTAAAATGGAAATAATGATATATTATTACAAGTAAATTACACTGTGGAGTAGCATTAATATTGCAGTTGAAACCTAGAATTTGAAATAAAGATGGAAATATTCATTTGTACATCGTTTTTGTTCTTAGAAAAATGATTTGGAATTAGGCAAGAAGCTTCCTTCTGCGAGTCGCCCCGGCGGGGGGCTGCGCGCTCCGGGCCCACACGGCCCTGCGAGGCCAGCAGCGGGGCCCCCGGCCCCCACTGGGGCAGGGAAGCAGGCATGCTCAGCCCTCAGGGACAGGGGTGCTGGAGTGGGAACAGTAATGCAATACAGATATGTGTGACCCAGAAATCGGAAATCCCTGCAGCCTGGGCTGATGGGAGGACCTAATAGAGCTAGGTGCTTGGGGACAGAGACTGGATGAGGAGATGGTGGCCACAGGTGACAGACAAGCTTCACCATCTCTCTTCTCCGAAGCCAGCCCCATTGCCAGGTCTGGCTTTTTCCTCTCCTTTTGGGAAGAGCGTTGGGAGGAGAGTGACAGCATATTTGTCAGTTCAAGTGTTTCATAAACCAGTAAAATGTAGCTGAGCTCCGATGACTGTGTTCCGAACCAAACACCAAGGCCTGGCCAGTAATAAGTGATCATTGGAAATGCACCCTTTAGGGACACCCTTTCACCCTAGACCAGGGCCCTTACCCATTTCCTGACCTGGCCCTGCCCACTCTCTGCCCATGCCCCTGAGGCCCCTCGGTGCAGGTCACTCCCCTTCATCACCACCAGGCTCACATTCCAGACTGCACAGCCTGCACGAGGTCTTCTGGGGCTTCCGCTCGCCCCACCCCACCCCCGTGCTCCCAGGACACGCGGCACTGACCTCAGAGCATTTACCCAAGTGTGCTGCCCCCTGGAGTCCCTGGATTAAGATTTGTGTTTCTTCCCTTTTGCAGGGAATCGTAAGTGGTTATTGATTGAACAATGTGGCAGTGGGAGGTGGGCCTGGGAGTTATGATTCATAGAGCACATTACGACAGCCCTGCCGGATAGGCATGATCTCTCTTTCTACAAATGAAGAAACTGAGGGTCAGAGATGTTTAGTGACTTACCCCAAGGCACACAGCCAGGAGGGACAGAGCAAGGGTTAGAATCCAAGTCTGTCTGATTTCCCAAACCACCGCTTTACCCTTCACAAGGGAGTGACTCAAAGCATCCCCAACTTGTACCCGGGACACCACTGAGAGAGCTTTCTGGCACTTATGTGTTCTGTGTCCTTGGAATCTTCGGGACGGCCTAACCAATGCCAAGGGTCTCCCTCATGGAGGTCTATCTGCCCTGAGTTCCCGACAACCACGCACCTCCCACCTTCCTAACCTTTTATTTAGAAAAACATAACCTAGAGGAGAGCTGAGAGAGCAGAACAACGAACACGAGCATATCCCTCATATTTGCGAGCGTATACACAAACATGTATGTACTTATATGTTAGAGGTGTGGGGTTTTTTGGTTTTGTTTTTACTTTTTTGCTAAACTATTTGAAAGTAACTTGGAGGTATCATGACACCTAACTCCTAAATATTTCAGGATGCCTCCGTGAAGGAGAAAGATTCTCATCTATAATCACAATACATTGTCATGCGCAACAAATTTAACACATACTTACTAGTTAACACAGGGCCTGAATTAAAATTTTCTCATTGGTTCTTATAGTTATTTTTGTTTTTTGATCCAGGATCCAATTAAGAATGACTAATTGCATTAACTTTTCTCTCTAGTCTCCTGTAACCTCCAACACTTTTGACTTTTTTTTTTCTTTTTCATGATACTGACATTTTTGAGTCCAGACTAGTTTTCTTGTAAAGTGTCCCGGGTCCTGGCTGTCTCTGTTCCCTCATACGCAGGCGACATTGCGTGTATCCCACCGCATTATACCAGGAGGCACGGGTCGGCGTGTCCCATTGGTGATGTTACTGCGTCAGAGTACTTGGTGTGGCAGGCAGCCTGTAAGGGGGCCCTAATGGCCCCCACCTTCTGTGCTCACATCCTGTGTGTCCCCTTCCTTTGAGTGAGGGCTCACTTCAAAGACTAGAACATGACAGAAGATCTAAAATGCCAGTTCTGAAACTGGGTTATTGAAAGACTGTGGTTTTCTTTGGGGAGCTCTCTGTCTCTGTCTCTCTCTCTCTCTCTCTCTCTCTCTCTCTCTCTCAGTTGCATCTTGCCCTGGGGAAGCCAGCTGCCCTACTGTGAGGCAGCCACGTAGAGAGGCCACCAGGCGTGAGCGTGGAGGTGAACCTTCTGCCAACAGCCACCTGAGTAATCCAAGCGACGGTAATAGCGTATTTCTGATAGTCACATAGTCCCGAGTTTGGCCAGAAGAAGTTCCTTCAAGCTGAGGTCGGGATCCTTTTGAGGTTTCCCTCAGCCCGGGGCACGTTCATGCTCCTGGCTCACCTTGAATCTTCCCTACCCCAGGCCTGCACTCGGCCAGCTCCAAGGTTTCTCCCGTGGAGAACGGCATTCAGAACCACGCTGTGGTCACTAGGTTTGCTCCTGGGATATCGGTGCTTATAGGCCCTTTCAGTGGACAGAGCTAGGAAATGTTCTTTTTGTTTTGGTTTTCTTTTAATCAGTTTTTAAAAAGAAGTTTCCTTCCATTCAAATTCAACTCCATGGAGTTTTTCTTCCGCTTCCCAATCCCATGTTGGTATCTCTCTTCCTCCACAGTGAGAACCCCGATTCCCAACAACATCAATATATTCAAGTAGAGGACTGGTGCATGAGATTCATGCACTAGGGCGGGAGGGGGCGGGGTCCCTCAGCCCGGCCTATGCCCTCTCGCAGTCCGGGAGCCCTCAGGGATGTCTGACTGACAGCTTAGCACTGCTCCGGAGGCGGGAGAGGCTCCTGCCACCGCCGCTGCGCTCGCCAGCCATGAGCCCAGCTTCTGGCTGAACAGCGCTCCCCCTGTGGGAGCGCACTGACCACCAGGGGGCAGCTCCTGCATTGAGCATCTGGCCCCTGGTGGTCAGTGCGCATCATAGCGACCGGTCATTCTGCCGTTCAGTCGATTTGCATATTAGCCTTTTATTATATAGGATAGGATCATTTGCTCTATCCGACAACACACACAAAATAGTTTCAGAATTACTACCATTTCCAATGAGAAGCCTTCGAAGAAAAATCCAACACTTTGCAGTTCTATTTGTTCTTAGAATGTATCCCACTAAATGTATACAGAGTACAGTATTCACAAATCATTGAAATTAGCGGTGTATGTGTTTCCATTATCAATTTGTTATGTAGTTGGGTTTCTTTGTTTCTATTTGCACTTAGTTTTAAGGTTTGCTTTTCTCAAATCTTACAAAATTTAATTAATGTTTTAAATATATAAAACTTTTAATGGTTCAAAAGTCAAAACTATCTATTAAAAATTATACTCAGAAGTCTTAGCCCCATCCCTGCTCCTTCCATTCCATTCCTATCCATCCACCAGAGGCGCTGAGTGTCCGGTTTATTCTTCCTCTGTTTCTTTCTCTTAGACAAAAAGGAGCACACTACATCCACTCTTTAGCACCTTGCTTTTTTCACTTAGTATATCTTCAAAATCACCACATGTCAATAGATGTATTCCTCCATCTTTTCAGCTTTATGGTAATCCACTGTGTGAATTCATCATAGTTTAATCAGTGAGTATCCTACTGGGTAAACATATAAGCTTTTTCTAATATTTTGTTATTGTAAATGTTGTCTTAGTGAATAACCTTATAAATATATTGTTTTATATTTGTGGAACTGTACTTTCAGGGTGAATTTCTGGAATTAGAATAAAAGCATGTGTAGTCTGGCTAGATATTCCAAATTCCTCCCACACAGATTCTACCACTTTGCACTCCCACCAAGGATTATGAGACTGCAGTGAAGACTGGGCAGTTCTAGGTCGAATCTCTAACATTCGGAGTGAAGCTGAGCATCTTTTCATATATTTTGAGGTCCATCTACATATGGTGTGTGTGTGTGTGTGTGTGTGTGTGTGTGTGTGTGTGTGTGAACTGTTGATGATTTTGCCCAATTTTCTATCCAATTTTGGCCTTTTTCCCTTACTATTTAAATGTTCCTTATATTCCTAATATTACAGATTAGCTTGTGTCTAGGATAAATATTACAAAAACTTTTATCTGTTTGCTCTTTTTTTCTTTGCCACGAAGCTGGATTTTTTAAATTGTTGTTAAATTTATTAATTCTCTTTTATTGCATCTGGACATCTTCTTTTTCATTAGAAAGCACTTCTTTGGGAGTTGCTGGGCTTGGACTGGGTCTCCTTTTTGTGAGGCTCAATAGTGAGACCTCTTTTTCCTTCCGCCAAGGAGGAGTTGGGGGCGCTGAACTGAGCCAGTCTGGTTGGTGTTTAATCTCTTCCTCTCTCAGCAGTTCCACACCCTCCCCTTGCCCCAGGGGACCCTGGCGGGGACAGTCACCAGCTCGCGTGGGCAGGGCGGCTGCCACCTGGGAGAGAAAGCTGCCCCCTAGCTTCTGCCTCAGCGGGAGGCACAGGCTTGCAGGGGGTTTGAGTCATAGAAAGACTTTTCCCACCCCCAGGGTGCACATACACCCACCCATGCTTTCTTCTGATACCTGTGTGGTGGTTTCATTTTTCACAGAGTTCTGATCCATTCGGCATTTAGCCTGATGAGAGGTAAGAGGTTTGGGTCCAATTTTCCAAAGGGCTGGGTGGCCTGGTGGAGGGGGGGTAGTGTGGGGAAATAAGCGACGAACCTTAAGGTTTGGGCCACTAGGTGGCGTTGCTTTAGATTCCTTTCTGCGCGCCTGTAGGAGGAAACGCAGTGTGTCTTCAGAAGAAAAAGGAAATGACTTGTCAGTTTAATGGGCCAAGAGGAAGCCCTAGTGGGAAGTGCCCTTCCTGCCACACAACCTTGACTTTTAAAGGCTGGCGTGGTGCTCCTTTCCCCGCATTAGAATATATCCCTCCCTCCACGGCTCTGTTCCCAGGAAGGCACACGGTGTGCGCCACGTGTGTGTGTGCACAGAGCTGGCCTTTGCAGTGTCTCCAGGCCCCGGGGAGGCGGTGGGGAGAGAATCAAAGAGAAGTCAAGACGCCACCGCCCTGGCCCGGGAGTGACAACACCTTGGTTCCTGTCCCAAATCCCGTCCTCGGTGCCCCCATCTCTAAAATGGGACAGCAATGCCTTCCCTCCCCAGGCGCCAAGATGCCAATGGGATAATGTAAGTGGACACATCTGTACAATGTAAAACACGCTGTGCAATGTGTTTGTACTCTCATTACGGTAACATTTTGCCACGTAGGGATATATCTCTAGAAGGTATGATAATCCTAAGAACTTGTATTTATATACTAATTTGCTGTCTACACGGTGATTTTTCCGTGTACCCTCTCTCTTGCAGAAGCAACACAGCCTTAATGAGAAAACAGACTAACGTAAGAAGGACTGCCGAGCTAGGGACCCTCGACAGCTCGTGGGGCACCTGTGGGCAAGGATGCTGGGCTGGGCTGCCACAGTCAGCCAGGCGGAAGGGCTGCAGGGGCGATAACTCACCCCTGAGGATCCGTCCCCGAGTGAGCAGGGGGACTGTGTAATAACAGGGGGGCAGGGGGGCACACCCAATGAGACAGGAGGCCTTGGCTTTGCTGAGGGAACAACACTGACCACAGCGGATAATGGGACCCTCCTCTTCCCGTCAATCGCTGTTGCCAGGGGTTAGCGAGCTCCTGCTGGTACCTCAGAAGGACCTACATGAGAACTGAGTGGGACAGCGCTACATGGGCTGTTCAGGTAACAATGTTTAAAGACTTTTCTCCTGAAAAGCAGTGTATTCCCTGTGAGTCCTTACAATTAAGAATACCTATTTTTGATACCAAATGTCTAAAATTCATCTGCCCTCTAACGATCACTTCATCTTGGACTACCTCAGCAGAAAAACTGCTTTCTCCAAATGTGTCAGTTCTATTTTTAAAAAGGTTCAGTGACCTATTTCTGCAATTCTCGCAGACACCGAAAGAACAGCCGTCTATTTAGGCTCAGCTCTGTCACCGAAAAGTTACCCCTGCCAGGTGTTGCCTAGAGAGCCACCATCTTGCTCTGCAGTGAAGAGGCATAAATAAGTGGGGGTGGAGTTGTCAGAGTGAGGTCACGAGCATCAACACACACACACACACACACAGACACACACACACACTTCTCCATTTTTGAACAATGTCATGATGACTGTGGTCCAACTTTAGCCAAACGCGACATTAGGAGATTGCTTCAGAACCAACCATTTCCTGAACGAGGAACTTGACAAGACAGTTCACAGAAGAGCTACAGTTCATCGACTAATACATGGAAAAATAGTGAGCTCCTCTAGTAATCAAGGAAATTGAAATGTACAATGCCACTTTCCCAAACTAATCTACGGGGTAAAGTCAGGATGGCGATGCCCTTGGGTGGGGTGAGAAGGGTGAAGGGGGCGTGGCAGGGTTTCTGGGGTTCTGGTCATGTTCAGCTTCTTGACTGGGGTGCTGGTCACTTACTCAGTGGACATTCACTTATGACTGGTGTCCCTCTCTGATAGACCTCGTATAAAGTTTACCTAAGAAAATCGCCCGGCTGGAGTGGCTCAGTGGTTGAGCATCGACCCAAGAACCAGGAGATCACGGTCGGTTCCCGAGTCAGGGCACATGCCATCGTTGATGTTTCTATCCTCTTCTCCCGCTCCCTCCCCCTCTCTGAAATCAATAAAAACATTTTTAAAAAGAAGAAGAAAACAAAATCACTTTCTACCTATTAAGTCAGCAAAAAAAATTTTTTTTTTTGAGTAATAATTTTCAGTGCAGTTGAAGCCATATGAAGCTGGAATTTTTCATTTTTTATTTGTCATTGGTCTTACAGACAGAGGAGGGGGAGAGAAACGCATCAACCCACCCGCCCATCCATTCGTGCACCCCTTGGCTGACCCCTGCATGCGCCCCGGGACCGAACCGGGTGCCTCTGGACCACCCGGCCGGAGGGAGGCTGGAATTTTTGCATGTTGCCTATTGCAGCGAACACTATACAACCCTCTTTCAGGAGGAACTTGGCAATATCCATTTTAAAGTATTTGAAGCGTTCATATTTATTAACTCGATAACGCCACTTCTGAGACTCTGTCTTAAGAAATAATCCTAAAGGTCAAAAAAGGCTTATGTGCACATATGCATTGCATAACATTTAGAAAAAACAAAAACTTATAATAGCAAAGCACTGAAACCAACGTCAATGTCCCACTGCAGAGCAATGCAAAGGTAAACCCCATTTCATAGACGACTGAACTGAGTAACTCGCCCAAAGACACGCGGGGCCTCCCCTCCCCAAGGCTGGATGGTTCCAGCTGCGCAGGCGCCGGGAGGGGTGTCCCTGGGAGACAGACGATTGTTGGGAAGCTCCCGCCACGTGTCAGCGATGAGGCCGGAACCGGTGAGTCCGGGAGAGGTGGGGAAGGGGGACGGGCAGGCACTATTGCATGAAGCAAAGGGATGTTTGCACCTTCACAAGTGCATTTGTCGTTTTCCCCATGTTAAAGGGCAATTGCCAGGTCATCCTTTTATAACTGGACTGTCTTACAAAAACTGCCTTCGCTGTTTCTGCGTGGCACGTGGGGCTTGAGGCCGAGCGCCGCCCTCGCGCCACCGACGTGAAGACTTGGTCCCAAGTCCGGTTCTTGGTGCCCCGGCGTCCCCCCCCCTCGCCCCCCCGGAAGCCGAGCAGCTGGCTCTGGTGGGTGCGGCACTTCCTCGCCGCAGGACGCGGACGCTGTGTCCCTGCCCACCTGCCAGTGGTGGTTCTCTGACCGATGAAGGGGCCGGTCGCTTTCCTGGCCCACGGCGGGCGTAAAGGACACGACCCAGGCGAGGCAAGTGCAGGGTCACACTCGCCTGTGCATACGGTAATGCGGTAATTAGTAAACAATACTGCTGTAAGCCTACTTTTGCCCTGTTGTGCAAGGACTCACATCCAGCTTCCTGTTGACAACGGGAGGGTAAGGTTTCATAATCCTGCACCCAGCAGTCCAAAATCAATGGGTGTCTTCTACCCGGTGGATTTGTGTCCCGTGGAGTTTTTCCATGGCTGGCGTATTGGTGAGAATGAAACCTGCCAGGCCAGCTGGGTGGTCAGAGAGCCTTTTGGGGAGAAATCAGAGGATAATGGCTGCGCTCCTGTGAATGAAGTTGTCAAGGCTGTGCCCACTATAAAACGTGGGGAAGGATGGAAAGCAGCAGGAAGAGAAGCCTCTGTGGGAAGATGGGAAGCACATTAAAGCTTGGGCTAGAATGTCTCCTGGAAATCAAAGAGAAAGCTTAGCACAGTGTGTTTTCCTGTCCGCCTGCACTGACTGACACCAATGATGTCAAGTGGTGTTTTCTCAGTTTGTCATTTCTTCAAGAAAAAGTACCCCATTTCTCGAACGAAAGTAAATACTTTTTTTTACAACCCCCTTCGCAGTGTTCGGAGTTGACATTTTTATTTTCAGAAATTAATGTAAGGTCAGAAAGCAAGATCCCTTAGGCGGAGAACTCTGAATGGCGGGTCAGTTTTTCCTGTCGTGTTTTGCTTTGAAACGGAGTGTGTGACAGTACAGTACTCAGATACACACTTAGGGTTGTTTCCTGAGCAGTAAGACCTATGAAAGGAACAGAAATAAATCATTTTTCTGATTTAAAAAATTACCTGTGAATATAGCAATGAAAACCCAAGCACTGCTCCATTACCTGACTAACTTCGTCCTTAACGCAGAACCGGCTGTAACGGACAGTGGAGGCCCTTCTGTTCATTATTCAACATTATGCATTTTTCTAACGTCTTCTTTGTCCACAGACACTCTTCCAGAGCTATGCTGCGTGCAGAGCCACCTGGGAAAGTGAGGCCTGAGGAGGGGCACTCCATTCCCCCTGAACACTGGGCAGCTCCGCCTGGAGGCCTTTGCCTAGACGCTGCCTTTGCCTAGAGCACCCTTCCCTCAGGAGTCTGCCCAGCTAGCTTCCTCGCCTCCCTCCACTCTTCCAGCACCTCAAGGACCCCTGCCCTGACCGTCCTGTGACACTGCTGGCCCCTGGCCCCAAACTCGGGCTTCTCTTTTCCCCTTCCCTGCTCTCTCTCTCTCTCTCTAAGGTCAGCTACTAAGTAGTACTATTTATTCCTTATCTTTAGTGTTTACTGCACACACACACACACACACACACACACACACACACACACACACACTACTATAGTACAAGCTCCTTGAAGGCAGTCATCTATATGTTCTGTTCTCTGACCTCCCCCAGGTGCCTAGAGCTATTCTGGGCCCTCAGTAGGCTCTCCTTTCATATATTTGGATTTTTTAAAAAAAGTTATCCTGAGGCCGGTGACTCCTTTGGCTGTAGCCCGCCCTTGGAAGATGGGTAGCCTTTCCATGGGAGAGACACGGGAAGGCAATGGGCTGGGGGCGCCACAGGAGCACACGCTGGAAGACAGGAGCAAGGAAGTCACGTGGGAAGCCGTGAGGAGGCGGATTTGGCGGTGCCTAGAACCTGTGGCAGCAATGCCAGCATAAAGGGTGTGGCTCTTCTTTCGCAGACAATAGGAGTGAAGGACTGGGTTACGGAAGGGCTTTGAGCAGGGAAGGGCCTCTTGATGCCAGGGACATTTTGGGAAGATGAACCTGTTTGGGGTGGGAGTGGTCCCTTCCAGAGGTTTCCCTCGACCCCCGCCCTGTCTCCCTTTCCTCGTGAGCACGCCAGGGAGTCGGACTTCCCTGTGCCTGTCACCTCTGTGCTCTCGGCGCCAAGCTAAGCCAGGGTCAGAAGCTGCAGGTGTGCTGCACATCTGAGATTTGGAGGGAGGCGGCTTCAGCTCTGCCCCTTCTCCTTTCTCTGGGTGATGTCAGGGGAGGCGTTACCACGGCCTCCGCTTAGAAATGGCACGAAGCTCGCTCCTGCTTCCGCATCTTCAAACTCATGCCGTGGTCCCCAAGAGGGAGGAATGGGTGCTTTGAGATTTCCCTAAGCAACACTGAAATTCCAAAGGAGTAAAAGGCGCGGAGACCTTTGCCCGGCGCATCAAGAACGGGGACGAATTTAGAACTAGAGCCTTGTGTTACAATTGCTAGTCAAACTCGAAGAGGGGTAACCAGCCCATTAGCGCAGGCACCTGGAAACTGACTTTTTTGCCATCTCTCCAAATACACGCACACATACTAGTACACGTGTGCACACTCTCACCTACACGCATTCCTCGGGCGCTGGGCAAGATCAAGGCTGACTGCAAAGCACTCATTCCCCAAGACTCCTAATTTATATTGGGAACTGGCTCTAACGCTCCCCCTGGTCCCCAATCTTCCCTTGCAATGACAAAGAGCATGTCACACCGCACTAAATGCGACACTTAATCAAAACCCGTCTCCTTTAACAAACCCTTAACCTCCCGCTCACAAGAGCCACCAAGGCCAAGGGCCGAGACAGGGCGCCGACTCAGGTGGCACATGCTTTGATTAGGATGATACAGGTTTCCTTTTATTTCACTTGCATCAGAGTTGTGACATTCCAGCTCTGTCCCCTTTTTGATTTGACAACAGCACATTTCAGTAGAGGTTGGCACCAAAAGGAGACCGGGACTCGTTCTCTCTTCAGCCCGGAGTAGGCGATAATTTCTCTGAATCCTCTTCAGTAATGATCGTCAGAGCTTCTGATCTTTCCCAAAACAAGTCTCCCAGGGACCGTGGTTAAACGGAAGCACACACCCGGCGGGCACCTGGTCCTTAAGTGGCATCCACATACCCTTCATCTCTAGGCCGTGGGGCAGGCCTCCCCTTCTCTGCCTCCTTCCTTGTGTTTTTTTTTTTTCTCCTGAGACTGAAATCCTCAAATGGATTCTTTCGCCAGATTTCTGGGGCAGGAAATCTACTTCTCTGCCACACGGGACTTCAGAAACTTCTGGGGGCTCCCTTTCCATAGCCTGGGCTGTAGGAATCCCTTTCCACGTCCCGCGTGGTCCAGGGTTCCGGTTCAGGGTTCGAGTTCTGGAGAAGGGCCGCACACAAATGAAAGGAGACTTGAAGAAATTTAATTTGGCGATATGGGGGGCCAGGCGGTAGTCCACCTCTAGTGGGAGAACTACCCACTGCTCTGGCCCTGCCATCCCTTTTATTGAGGCTTTGGGGAAAACATCTTAGCCAGGATAAACAGAAACTTACATGGGAAAAACAAAGGTGGAGGCTGCTTCAGCTGACAATGTCTCAACTAAAGGGTGAGTGGTTAGAGCAATTAAGGTTGTTGACCAGCCTTCCTGGCTTCTTGTCAACATCTCTCTTTTAGTGAAACTGATTTGTTTCCGGCAATGGGCCATGGTTTTTCCCAGGAGCTCTGTGGGATTTTGTTTTAAAACTATTGAATCCCTGGTTAGTTCAATATGCTCAATATACTAGTGTACGTATTGAACCCCAATCACGATGATGTAGGTGTCATCAGAGACAAAAGTTTACTTCTGCTTTCAAGAAACTTCCAGTCTCGAAGTAAAATGCAGTAATGGTAACACCTGGTGGAATGTGAGGAGTGGCAGCAAGCGCCCCAAAGCACAGGCAGCTCATGTGTTAAGCACCTGCCGTGTGCCCGACCCTGTTCTAGGCCCTGGGGTGCGGCTACGTACAAATGGGTAACATTCCTGCCTGCAAGGCACTTACATTCTAGTTGAGGCTGGGAGACATTTTCAACTTTGTATATTTGGCTTTTCAGCAACCCACTTTCAAATTCTTTACATTGACCTCCTCCGATCGCCT
Organism: Eptesicus fuscus; assembly: GCF_027574615.1. Classification (NCBI taxonomy): domain Eukaryota; kingdom Metazoa; phylum Chordata; class Mammalia; order Chiroptera; family Vespertilionidae; genus Eptesicus; species Eptesicus fuscus. The sequence goes on along the minus strand of NC_072483.1, from coordinate 50,120,067 downwards.
TTTGTAGACGGAATTTGGATTTCCACGTACCCATGGACAAGTGGCACGTCTGAACTATCGCGCCACGTCACACCAGCAGAACTCCAGCTCAGTTCCTTCATGGCTGATGCTCTAATTGGTCACTAAAAATGAGCAGAAATTTAAAAAAACAAAACTTTATATGCCATTGGTCAGCCTTGTAGTTCTCATTAACTTATAATTGAGACAAAGATGGAAACCATTAGGAAGGAAACAAGAGAAGCTATTTAAAATGCTGTAGAAAGGTATCAAATATTGAGCTTGATAAAGTATAGTTAGGATTTTAAAAATTGATTTCTTGTTTCTGTGAGAGTGGTCTTTCTTATAACATGGGCTGGCAATAGCTCAGGCAGGCTGTTCAGCAACAGCCTTTTTCCACGCTAGTGGGTTGGGAGCTGGGGGGCCCAGCCCAGCACCAGTAATAGAATAACCAGTGTATTTCTTTCTTTTTTATTTTAATTTTAATTTATTGATTTGAGAGAGAAACATTGATTTTTGTTCCACTTACTATGCATTCGTGGATTGTTTCTTGTATATGCCCTGACTGGGGATCGAACCTGCAACCTCAGTGTACTGGGACAATGCTCTAAGCATCTGAGCTACCCAACTGGGCTACCCAGCCTAATTCAAAGCAGAGGGGGTGGGGGGCGGGGAATGGTTTTCTGGAAAAGCCTTTGTTTCAGCCACAAAGAGGTGATAAGAAAACAGCAAAGAATCCTCCTTCTCCAGATTAGTTAAGGCTCAGGCTCAAGACTGTAGACTGACCTAGAATGGGAGGGCCGAGGGCCAGCCCCAAGAAGAGAGTAAGTGTCTGGCCTGCCCTGCCTTTTCTGATGAGAGGCCTCCTCCATGGTCTCTGAAGACAGTCTTGACCCCGCCCCGAGCCTCGCAAGGTGCCTGGCATAGCATTATTCCTGGAGCAAGCCTGTGAGAGTCAGGACAGCGTGTCAGCCAGCACGCCAACGGGGCAGGGTCGCATGTTGGGGGGTGAGGGCAGCAAGAGCAACCGGAAGCTGTAATAACAGGAACTCTGCGTGGTAGTTACTCAGTGGCATACGGTCTGTGTCACACAGGCCCCTGAACTGCTCATGCAGCCACGTGGGTGGCGCGCACAGGAGGAAACCACAGCCCTGCCGGCCAGGGAGCGCGGGGAGAGGATGGCTGCGTCTGCTCTGGCCCAGAGGCTCCTTCCCGCTTCTTGTCGGGCAGAGGAGCTGAGGGTGGTACTGTAACCCCTGGTCAAAGCTTATAGGAGCTATCTTTGCCCCTCCCTCTCTCATCACTTCCTTATTGTACTGGAGAGATGACTCCCATGTCTAAACATCAGGATTAAGAACCTCTGTACAGCCTGGCTGGTGTGGCTCAGTGGTTGAGCATCGAACCATGAACCAGAAAGTCATGGTTGATTTCCAGTCAGGGCACATGGCCGGGTTTCGGGCTCAATCCCCAGTAGGGGACGTGCAGGAGGCAGCTGATCAATGATTCTCTCTCATCATTGATGTTTCTCTCTCTCCCCCTCTCCCTTCCTCTCTGAAATCAATAAAAATATATTTTAGAAAAAGAGCCTCTGTATGGGCCAGTGTGGCTCAGTTGGTTGGAGCATCTCTGGCATTGATGTTTCTCTCTCTCTCTCTCTCTCTCTCTCTCTCTCTCTAAAATCAATGAACATGTCCCCGAGTGAGGATTAAAAAAAAAAAAACAAGAACCTCGCTACCTCAGTACAGAATTCAGTCACCATCAAGGTGGGTAAACAGGTGGGTTTGGTTCCTCTCTGTGAGTTTCTGTGATAAAACGATGCAGTTTCTGCAGTTTCTGACCTCTGACTCCGCACAGGATACTTTTTGCACCTGGAGGAGGGAGAGAGCAGAGTCCCAGGGTGGAAGCAGAACTGAGAGGGAGAGCCCTCCGCACACCCTTGGCCTCAGCCAAGCGGCTCCTCTGTGGCTTGTGCTGAGGAGCTGGGCCGCCGCTCCTCGCCTGGAGAGCACAGCCCTGGCAGGCCCTTCCGTCTGAGCAGAGGGCCGGCCGGCCGCCCGTTTCTGCTGGGAGAACTCGGCAGTCAGAGGCCCACAGCACGGGGACGCCCCTTCGTGCGGAGTGCGGCCCTGGCTACCTGGAGACTCTGCTTGGAAGGGAGCCCTGCCCAGCCTCTACCTCCCCCCTAACCTGGCCAGCACCTGCCGAGGCCCTCCACACCGCTGGGCCGGTGACACGGGCCCTCTCCTGCCTCTTCCGAGGGCTGCCTGGTCACTGGCATGCTCTGGTGCTCCCTCTGAGCGTTCAGCCGCCGATTTCCCCCAAATTTGAAACTTGGACCGAAAGGACAGCATTTTTCACATGGGAGCGGGGAGCGCCTGCAGCCTGAGCGTTGTCCCCTCGTACCGATTCCAGCTGAAACTGGGCCCTGGGCCTCCTGGCCCAGAGCTCAGCGCGTTGGTGGACAGAGCGGAGCGGGTGTGAGCCAACACCCAGAGACAGCTGTGCGCTGGGCCTGGGCCCGCCCTTCCGAGCGGGGCGCTTTTCCATCGGGTCTGTGTGAGGACTGCCCCAGGAGCACGCCCCCCCGGGGGACCTTCATCCCCGCTGGTGACCCAGCGAGTGCTCCTCGGGCTCTTGTCTCTCTATTGGCGTCGGTGGCAGCGACACGGGCAGGGCAGGCTTTGCTCTCAGAGAGGCTCCCCGGGGGACCCGCAGGAGCCCGGCCCGCACCGGGCGGTGGGAAGCGGGGAGGCGCGCTGGCTGGCCTCCACGGGCGGCCCGGAGAGCTTGGCAGCTGGCAGTCTGGTCTGCATCTGATCAATCTTATCTGCGAAGCACTCGGAAAACTTCTCCCCCAGGGAACACGCTGACCCTCTGGAGGAGGGATGGCCGTGTGGGCCGCTTGTTTGAAGACAGCCTCGGTTTTGATGAGGCTTGTGCAGAGACCCCAGATCAGCCTCAGAACGTGAGCCAAGCGGGTGGGGCAGAGGCTCTCTGGTGACACTCGGCATCTTCCCTGCCTTCCCTTTCACGTGTTTACCAATTGTGAAAGCAGATCCAGCTGTTGGGAGGGATTGCTTCCAGATGACATTATGGGAAAGGAAAACACACTTTATTAAAAAGCTGCAGAATAAAAAGCAGAACATGTACGCTCTGTGGGCCAGGATTTCATATGGACTATTTCCTGATATTGTGCAATCAGCCAGCTCCTGGGGTAATAATAACAGAGCAAATGTTCCCGGTGCTGGAGTCAGGAGACCAGAGCTGGGACTGGACTTGGCAGGACGTAGGGAAAATCACTTGACCTCCCTGGCCACCGTATTTTTCTCCCTCTCAAGAACTGCATCCCACCTTCGCTGGGGATCCCTGTGAAGGCCTCGGGAAATACCTCCCGTGTGCCGAATGATGTGAGACAAGCCAGGACAAAGGAAGGACATTTTGCTTTGGAAAATGGGATGTGTTTCTCGGCCCCCCAGCACAGAAATGTGCTGTGTTGGCTTTCTCGGAGGTTTTAGAAGCTCTCCAGCGAGCTGGAATGAAGTGTCCCTTTACTAATTTGGTTTTACAGGTCACCGGATAAAACCTACTTAGCGTGGTTTGGAAGAGGATTAGGACATTGGCGCATCTTGCAAGTTGACTTTGCAGGCGGGGTCAGCCCGCAGCTGGAGGCTCCCCGGCTCAGGGCCAGAGCTCTTTTGTAAACGGCAGGTTTGTAAGGGCCTGGTGGGAACACTGTAACTCTCTGATCCCAGAGACAGAAAGTTTGCAGGGACATGAACATGTACATGTATAAAAGCAAGGCACACATGGCCAAGTTTGTGTGCAAGAGAGAGAATGCCAGAAAGCCCCGCCGTGCAATTAATTCCCCAGGACAAGGGAAGCAGCCGGGGCCATGGAGTTGCTCTTACTGGGGCAGAGTGGGCTTCAGTAGCTCGAGAATGCGCCTGGCACTCGGGAATCTCTTAGACCAGTGGTCGGCAAACCGCGGCTCGCGAGCCACATGCGGCTCTTGGGCCCCTTGAGTGTGGCTCTTCCACAAAATACCACGGCCTGGGCGAGTCTATGTTGAAGAAGTGGCGTTAGAAGAAGTTTAAGTTTAAAAAATTTGACTCTCAAAAGAAATTTCAGTCGTTGTACTGTTGATATTTGGCTCTGTTGACTGATGAGTGTGCCGACCACTGTCTTAGACGGCCCTGCAGCCTCAGCCACATGCACCACATGAGAGAGTCCGGATCAAATGCGCATTCACTTCTCTACTCAGCACATATGTGCTAGGTGCCACGGCAGTGAAGGAAGCATACACAATCTCTGCCCTCATGGAGTTGATGTTCTGAAAGGAAAGACAAGCCATAGACGATAAACATAATGAGTCACTTTTTCTGTCAGTTGTGGTCCCCGCAGGAAAGGGATGGCGCATTCCAGCGGGTCATGGAGAGGAGCTGAATGACGGAGGGTTTACCAAGACCTGGGCAGACTTCAGGGAAGCCGACAAGGAATGGCGTAGCACCCAAGAATTATCCACTGTGGAACCACCACCCACGCCCAGGCCTGACGGGCCAGGCGGAGGGGCAGTCACCGGCACCCAGCGAGGGGACCTGTGGCCTCGGCGAGAGGGACCCGGCCAGGTGAGGCACACAGGCGGGCAAGGAGCCGAAGGATGCCAGCCCCGCTCTCCTCCCTTCTCGGAGCACTGCGCATGCCTCCCACGGGCCGGTCCCAGGGAAGCCAACGGCGGGAAGTCCCTGGGGGCCCAGGGCAGGGTGGAAAAGAGTGGAGGAGGAATCCGCAGGACAGACAGGATACCCAGCATCTGGTCTGTTAGAAGGCAAGAGGCGCAGGAGGAAGAGGAGCAGGTGGGAGGGATGGAGGTGGGGCAGGCAGCCACGTAAAACAAATGGCCTGCCGTGCTGGCCTCCGTTTGCTCCCCACCTCCCTCCTTTTCCTGTGCTCTGGTGGCTAATTGTGCCCTCTCCTCCGGGCCCTGCCATCGTCTCCCTGCTCCTGCCACTTGTCCCACTGGGCAGCCTCCCAAGTCCCTGGGAGCCAAACCAGGGTGGCTCTGCCGGACCTTCGGTAAGTCTCTGTGCTCGGCTTACTTCCGGAGCCTGGCGGGGCGATGGTTTATTTCAAATTTTAAATAGACTTTATTTTTTTTTAGAATAGTTTTAATTTTACAGAAAAGTTGAGAAAGTAGCACAGAGCCGAAACCGGTTTGGCTCAGTGGATAGAGCATCGGCCTGCGGACTGAAGGGTCCCGGGTTCGATTCCGGTCAAGGGCATGTACCTTGGTTGCGGGCACATCCCCAGTGGGGGGTGTGCAGGAGGCAGCTGATCGATGTTTCTCTCTCATCGATGTTTCTAACTCTCTGTCCCTCTTCCTTCCTCTCTGTAAAAAATCAATAAAATATATTTTAAAAAAGAAGAAAAAAAAAGAAAGTAGCACAGAGAGTTTCCATATACTTCCCACTCAGCTTCCTGACTAGCATGGTATGCTTGTTACAGTTAATGAGCCAACAATGATATATTATTGTTGTATTCTGATTCTCTCAGTTTTTCCGTCCACTGGAGGTGTCTCCATGCCCACTCTGCCACTCCCAAATCCGGCTACCTATTTTTCCCAAATCCCCTTCCAGGCTTTCAAAAACTAGTAGAGAAAAACCATCAAACATAAGACGAGTTTTGGTGAGAGCACACAGAAGCACTGGGTACAAAGCAGTCCACGCATTGAAGATATTAACCACAGCCTCCTGCCCAGCCCCTCAACTTCTTACCACTCCCCTCTTCAAAGCCATCGCTAGCGTTCCCTCAGACCCTTCCTCCAGCTGCCCCTACTGGGAATACCATGCCATGGCCCAGTTACCAAACTGAGAAACCAACATGGACACGAGGCTATTAACTCAACTTCAGACTTCCTTCAGATTTCCCGACCGATGTCCTTTTTCTGTTCTAGAATCCAGGCCAGGACTCCACGTGGGCCTTACTTGTCATGTCTCCATCGTCTTCTCCGATCTGTGCCAGTTTCTCAGGCTTGCCTTCTTTCCTGACCTTGACACTTGTGAAGAGCATTGGTCATGTATTTTGTAGAATGCCCCTCAAGTTGGGTTTGGGCCTGATGTTTTCTCATGGCTGGACTGGGGTTTGGGGGAAAATACCCCAGAGGGGAAGTGCCTTTCTCATGGCATCGTATCAGGGGTTCACATATGAGCATGACTTTCCAAATGATGCTAACCTTAACCACTTGGTTGAGGTGGTATCTGCCAGGTTTCGCCACTGTAGAGTTGCTACCTTTCTTTTCTTCTTCTTTTTCTAAAAAAAAAATTATTTTTATTGATTTCAAAGAGGAAGGGAGAGGGAGAGAGACATAGAAACATTAATGATGAGAGAGAATCACGGATAGGCCACCTCCCACACGCCCCCCCACTGGGGATCGAGCCCACAACCCAGGCGTGTGCCCCGATCAGAACTGAACTGTGACCTCCTGGTTCATAGGTCGACGCTCAACCACTGAGCAACACTGGCCGGGCGCTCACTTTCTTTTTCCATACTCTGTTTGTTACCAGCAAGTCACTGTGTTCAGCCCACACTCAGAGGATAAGGGATTAAGCTCCTTCTCTGGAGGAAGGAGCATCAAAGAATTTGGGGGTATATGTTAAAACCACCAGTGTAATTAATTAATATTTTGGGGTAGATGCTTTGAGGCAATACTAAGATCCTGCTTCTCCTTAACGTTTCACCCACTACTTTTCGCATTCCTCAGTGGATCTCGCTTGCAGCAGTTATTACTGTGAGGCTGGAATGATTGTCTGCTTACCTCGTTCCTTCTACATTTACAATCTGGAACCCTTCTGTAAGCACAGTTTGTTCTTCTGCTTATTTATCTATGTATTCAAACATTTATTTATACCAATATGGAGTCGTGGCTCTTTAGTTCTTCTTCGAGTAATAATCGCACATGATTATTCGTTTGGTTGCTCTGATGGTTCCAGTTTGGACACTGGGAGCTCTTTCGGGGAGCGCCCGTTTCCGTTCGACGTGTCCATCCTGTTTGTGTTTTGCTTTGTTGGGGCACCACTTTACTGTCACCATGGAATGCCCCAAGCTCACCTTGTATGTTCAACCTCAGCTGCCCCCGTCCTAGAATCTGCCATTTCCCCAGTGGGCCTTCCAGGGCACTTTAAATTTCCCCGCTGACGACTTTGTTTAGGGCCTGCTGCTCTGCCAGGATCAGGATCCTTTCCTTACAGGCACCTTCCACAGTGGCAGAGTCTGACAGACCCGTCGTCCCTGCCCTGGCACTTACCAGTCATGTCACTCAGTGTTCTCTTCCGTAAAATGGGACTAATCACACTTCCTCCTGGGGTATGTGAGGATGACTGTGAACAGTTCGCATGCCTGCCGTACGTATTCAATAAATAGTTTTTGATGATCGTGAAATGCTGCTGCTTCTGTTGGAGGGGGCAAGTGGTCTTAAGGGTGTGGGTTCAAGGCAGACTGCCTGGCTACGTAACCTTCATAAAGTGCCTCAATGTCTCATCTGTAAAATGGGAATAATAACACCAACTGTCTTACAGAGTTTTTGTTGGATTTAATGAGTCAATACACACAAAGCACTCAGAATAGGGCTTAGTATGTAGGAGCATTTGTTAACTGTTAGCTATTATTGTTTATGTAATTACTAGAGGCCTGGTGCACAAAATTCGTGCACGGGAGGGGGGGTTGTCCCTCAGCCCAGCCTGCACCCTCTCCTATCTGGGACCCCTTGAGGGATGTCCAACTGCCCGTTTAGGCCCGATCCTGGTGGGCAGTCGGACATCCCTCTCACAATCCAGGACTCCTGGCTCCCAACCATTCGCCTGCCTGCCTGCCTGACTGCCCCTAACCGCTTCTGCCTGCCAACCTGATCACCCCCTAACCACTCCCCTGCCAGCCTGATCGACGCCTAACTGCTCCCTGCCAGCCCGATTGTCCCTAACTGCCCTCCCCTGCTGGCCCAGTCACCCCTAACTGCCCTCCCTTGCCAGCCTGGTCGCCCACAACTGCCCTCCCCTGCAGGCCATCTTGTGGCAGCCATCTTGTGTCCACATGGGGTGGCCATCTTGTGTGTTGGAGTGATGGTCAATTTGCATATTACCTTTTTATTAGCTAGGATTGTTGTAGACTCAATCTCAGGTTCCTTTGGTGTTAACCTACCCATGGTTGGTAGAGCAAGAATTATGGGAGAAAAATTAAACTATCTAGTCTTGTTAATATGAAATTTAAAGAGAATAGATGGTTAACATCATATAGTTAAAATCCTTAGAAGGAGAACAGCTAAATTCAAATTCGTAACTAGTTTGACCACTGTCATGTGCTCCTGACATTTTCTTTTCTGAGGTGTTGACAAATAGTTGGGACAGGATTCCTCAACTCACATTTGTCTGGCACTGATGCATGAGGCCCCGATGGCCGGCAGCGCTGGGGAAACTCTCAATAAACCATCAGATTTGGCCATTAAAAAGTGATAACTATGATCAGCCCATGCCGAGGCACCCATTTTGTAGGGGAAAAAAAGTGGAACCAACACAGTTAGTGACACAATAATTAGGACGCAGGGGAGACTGCTGACAATTTAGGGATGTTTTCTTGCAGAAAATATCAAATAACTCAGTTTGCAGGACATCACTAGATAATTAAATTGGCAATTTATTGCTGCAGAGTGAGAGTTGTGCCCCTCTCCTCCATGCGCACGGGGTCACGCATCCAAAGCAATGCCTGCCCTGTCTTCACTGTAGGACAGTGTGTCATGAAACTCCTTCCCTCCCACTGAAAACTCCAGTGAGTCTTCTTGTCCAGAATGTTAGGGCTTTCTTACTATTGTGTTACAGTGCAGCCAAAGCTACACTCCGGGAAGAGTGTGGGGGTGTGGTGACGTGAGGGAAGGCCCACCTGGCTCAGGCCAGTCCTCCAGGGTCCCCTTCCCCTTTCTCTCACTCATCTCAGACCCCGGCTCAGTGCACTCCTTGATGCAGGCCTACGTTATTCACTGCACAGATGTTTCCCAACTACAGACATTTGTGAACAGCCTTCATGATTTTGCCTTATCCACAAACCATATGAGTGATCATTTCTTTAATATTTTATTTTTATTTTTTAACTCTCATCGGAGGATGTGCTTAGAAAGAAGTATGTGTGTGTGTGTGTGGAGAGAGGGAGAGAGAGAGAGAGAGAGAGAGAGAGAGAGAGAGAGAAAGAAACATCGATCAGTTGCCTTCCATATGCTCCCCAATTGGGGATCAAATCTGAAACCCTGGTATGTTCTCCGACTGGGAATTGAACTGGCAACCTTTTGGTGCACAGACAGCACTCAACCAACTGAGCCACTCTGTCAGGGCTAATGTTTTTCTTCTGATAAGCTCCCGTTTGAGAAACATGGAGGCTCAAGCTAGCTTCATCCTCACCAACAATATCCGTGGAGCCACAGGGCTCTGATGATGGCGAGGTCATTCGATCTCAGCGGATGGCTAGGTGGGGTCTGCCCTCTCTATGCGGAAAAATCCACTGCAGCCTGGCTGGGAACCGAAGCAGAAAGGACAAGGGCCTGTAAGAGAAACCAGGCTCTCTTCACGAAGGCAGTTTTCTCCAAAATAAGATGGCACTGGCTGCAAGCCCTTCCGACACTGACACACGCCTGTTCACTATTGACAAACATCAGGGTTCCCCGGGGCCCAAGAGGATGAAAGGCAAGGTGGCTGGCAACAGTGAGGGGGAGGCTGTTAAATGATCAAGAGTCTGCAGGGTGGAGGCAGGCAGTGGGACCTGCAAAGCCATCTCACGGATACTGTGGTACAGGCAGCTCACTATACCAGGAGGGGCCCCTGAGCGTGAGGAAGATAGGAGTCTTTCTAGATAAGGCTTAATGCGGACAAAGATGCTGAGCTGCAAACATTTAGATGCCACCACATGAGTACACAGTCCTAGTTCTTGCGGGGGCATAACGTGCAGAGAGCGAGGCAGTGAGAAGTAAGGCTGGAGAGGACCTTGCTTGCAAGGCGAAGTAGTTAGTAGTTTCGACTTGATCCTAATGATGGTGGGAGGCCCTATAGGAGTTTAAGCAGACAGTGATGTGAACGGTTGTGTGTCTCCAGTCATTCTGGTGATACTGTTGCAGCCGTCAGAAGACCGGAGGCGGAGTAAGCAATGTTAGGATGGTAAGTGATGCTACTACTGAATGCCTGGTCCAGATGAGAGACGAACTAAACCAAAGCTATGTGAAGTGAAGAGGAGATAAACTACTGAGATCCAACTTGATGGCTGACCCGCTTGGGGTGGGGGGGGGTGGAGGAAGAAGAGGAGCTTATGATGATGACCCCTGGGTTTCTCGTGTAGGTAACAACCATCATAACCAAGGGCAGAAATAGGCGAGGACAAGCAGGATTTGGGGTAAAGGGGATGCACTCAGTTATTCACAGGTTGAGTGTGAGGAATCTGCAGGATCCCTTTTGGAGATATGTCTTGTCTTAGGACATATTGTGGACACGCTGACCTAGAATCAGGACAGAGGGATGGGCTTGAGAAACAGATCTGGGTCCTGGTGTTCATGTGATAATAGAAACGGTGGGCATGGATAACTCATCCAGGAAGAGCAGAAGGAAAAGAGTGAACATTTAATGATACAAGGAAGGAGAGCGAGGCGCCCACGGAGGAGCCGGAGAAAGGGTAGCCAGAGAAATAGAGGAGAAACACACAAAACTGAAGACAGGATGGTTTCAGAAAAGGAAGCATGGAGAGGCAGTGTCAAACGCTTCAGAAAAATACTGAAAATTAATCATTGAGGGTCTGGCCAAAGAAAAGGTATTGGTGACTTTAATAGGAGCTCTTTCTATAGAGAGGCGAGGCGGAGCTGGACCACGAATGGGAGATGTGGCTCGGGGTAGGAAGGCTCTACTTTTGTAATGAAGGCAAGGTAAAGGCAAAAGCTGACTTCGCATGCACTTTGTCCCTGAAGTGGGCAGAGAGCTCGGTTATCTGCTGAGAGATAGGGGTGGGGTAAATCTCATGCCTATTTTACTCTCTTGTGTCTGTGAAACTGGTAACACTTCCTCACAGCCTGCACATAGTAAGGGCTGTTAGTTCTCACTCTCCTTCCTTTTCTTACATTTTTTTTTTTGTGTGTGCCTCACCAATCTAGCACCCCTCCCAACAATTAGAAAATTAAAATAAGTTAATTTTTGCTCTTGACCAAATTAATCATCTGCCTGTTTATTTCTCCTTGAAGTAAACTGGCTGGGTGGTATTTGGGCCCCTCTTCAGGGACCCTAGAGCATCTTTATCAAAACTCCATCCCTTAAAAAAGCAAACAAAAAAACTACAGTTGGGTGACATGTCTGGCAAAATGAATGCAAACTGTATTGGGCAGCAGTTTTAAAACACAATTGGCAATTGCACAAATATACTATGTGTGTACACTGGGATTCCTCCCCAAACTCAAGTATTCTGAGAACCTAAAGGGGATGGGATCATAAAATAATATTTTGAATTCCACAGTTATGTCAGTTCCCCTCATTTGCTTTGCTTGGGAAAATTTAGGTTTTTGTTGTGTGTGTGTGTGTTGTGTGTGTGTTTGTGTTTGCTACTCAGGCAGAGCCAAGTTTTTTTGTTTTTGTTTTTTAATGGATAAACTGAAGTACAGTAGCCTGATGACTTATTCACATAGGTTATTACAGTCAAAACAATAAGGCCTGGCACATATGGTGCCCATAATAACTATTTCTGGATACTTAGGAAGATTAAATATTATTTACCTGGCACTTACACTTTTGTAGCTATAAAGCAATGTTTCTCAACCTTCTTGCATTATCATCATACTTCTGAGTAGTTTTTGGTGACATGAGTAGTTCGTTGCAGGCCCACAGAAAGAGTTTTGAGGTCCAGCACGTGTTCTTCTACTAGGAAACGTGTGAACTGCTGACATTTAGAAATCAGGTGATTTCACATAAAAATTCAGCCCTAACCGGTTTGGCTCAGTGGATAGAGCGTCGGCCTGCGGACTGAAAGGTCCCAGGTTCGATTCCAGTCAAGGGCATGTACCTTGGTTGCGGGCACATCCCCAGTGGGAGGTGTGCAGGAGGCAGCTGATCGATGTTTCTCTCTCATCGATGTTTCTAACTCTCTATCCCTCTCTGTAAGAAATCAATTAAAAATATATTTTAAAAAACTCAGACATCTGGCTTCTCTTGAAAGATCAGTAGTAGCCTGGCCTGGATGTCAGTGACATGCTCCATGGTGACTCCCCTTCTTCCTGGTCCTGCAGGTCCAGCCTCCCACCCATACACTTCCCCTCTCTTCCCTGGTAGGCATCGGAGTTTGAGACCAGACCCTGCCCTAAGCCCACTGACAGCTGCTCAAAGCGAGAAGCCGATCTCAGTGTCATTGTCAATATTTGTGTTTGTCTTCTCCTGAGACCTGGAGTATTGCTTGTTCTATATGCTTCTGTACCTGTAGCCCCATGCCATGTCTGGCACAGAGGCATGCAATAAGTTGACGTAAGAACCTGAGAGGTTTAATTCTTTGCAAGCCTTTGGCTACAGATGAGGAAGGAGAAATGCCCACGACTTGGTCTCAAGTCCGAAAGCTTAGAAATTCAAGTGTGAGATTAGGACAACCTGCCTGTGAGGCTGTGAGGAAGGCTAGGCTTGGTGTTCAAGTGCGTTTCTTGACAGAGCCGTCAGCCCTGACATGCCGACTCCCGGGAGGCTCTCCGAGTCACCGTACACTTACCGAGGGCTCTGAGGAATTCTGTGGGAACACCACAAACTGTTCCATTTGGTTTAACTGAACGCTTCGTAATCTCCATCCATCTTCTCACTATTTTGATAGAATCTTTAATTCATAACATTCCCTCCTCTCAGATGCACTACATAACCAGCCATTTTTTAACGATGGTGAAATACGACTACCCTGGTTAAGACGATTGTGCAAGAGTTTTGTAATAGCCACACAGGCCCCTGGGGTTTCCTTCAAGCCATTGCTCACAGTGTTGGGAAATAGGGCTTCCACTGTGGTCTCCTTGGAAGGCAGGGTTAAGCTACTCTGTTCTTCTCCTTAGATGGACCCGGTCATGAATCTGCGAAGACAGAAGCGTGTACAGTATCACACGCGTCCTCACAGTTTCTCCTCCCCACCACCCCAGGGCAGGGGTCACGGTTCCATTTGATGGATGAAGAAATGGTCTCAGAAAGCTTCAGTGACTGATGGAAGCCCTACATCTAGCCAGAGGCAGTGCCGAGATGTAAGCGAATCTTTTTACTCTGGAAACTCGTTAGTCAGCAGAGCCAAATATCAACAGTACAACGACTGAAATTTCTTTGGAGAGCCAAATTTTTTAAGCTTAAACTTCTCCTAACGCCGCTTCTTCAAAATAGACTCGCCCAGGCCGTGGTATTTTGTGGAAGAGCCACATTCAAGGGGCCAAAGAGCCTCAGGTGGCTCGTGAGCTGCAGTTTGCCGACCACAGTCCTAAACCGATTTTTTCCCTGGAGCACATGGTTTTGCTTTTCGGCCAGCTCATCATGTTGGCTCTAAATGCCTCAGGCTCAGGGCTGTACCGCCCTCCCCTAACCTAGAACACTGGCTCTCTGGTCTCCCACGAAGCCCCAGGACACCAGGGGAAGGCGCTCCCCAGGGTTCTCGCAGCTCGAGGGCGCACAGGAGGGACGCGGAGCCCCCGGAGGAGGCCCCGGGCTCCAGCGAGCTGGGCCTGCCCCGGGCCTTCGGCTGCGGGACCTGAACCCTTCCCCACTCCCCACCGCGCCTGGGGGCCCCAGCGGCGTCCAGACGCTTCCTCCGCGGAGCTGCAATCTTGCCTCTTATTCCCCTGCCCAAAGGAAGGGGCCGTGTGTGCGAAAAGCCTCACTGGCCTGAAGAGCCTCCCGGGAAGCCCACGTGCGCGCCCTTAACCCGCTTGGCTGTCGTTGGCTCGGCGTCTGCAGACCTGGGTCCGGGCGCGCCGGGACCGGGCGGCGGGGCTGAAGTTCTCAGCTTCCAGCTCCCCGGGGCGGGGCGGGGAGGGGAGGGGAGGGGTCTCCGCCTCGGCCCGCCGCCCTCTGCTCTGCGGGCGCACCCGAGCCGGAGGGAGGCGGGGAGGGAGGAGGGAGGCGATAGGGACCCGGCACGGGGCGGAGCGGGGAGGGGAGGGGAAGAAGGGAGCGGGAGGAGAAGGGCGGGAAGAGGTTAGGCGGCAGAGAGGGGGATGGGAGACAGGAAGGGGGCGGAGGAGAGGGAGGGGGGTGGAGGGGGGCGGAGAAGCCCGCGGAGATTGCGGGGCCGAGGCCGCGGGGGGCCGTGGGTCGTGGTCCAGCTGGCGCGCCGCCCGCAGGGGCCGGGCCCCCCACGTCCTGGGAGGAGGCGGCAGCCTAACGTCGAAGGGAGCGTGGCCGCCCGCTTCCCGCGCGGACCCTGCTCCCGCCGCCCCGCCGGCCGGCCGCGGGTGCCTGGCTCCTGGGGCTCGGGTCTGGGTGTCGGGGCGGCAGTGCCTCTCACGCCCCAGCCCACAGCCAGCCCCGCCCAGGGCTCTGGTTCTGGAAACGAGGCCGATGCCGGGTGCCCCGCGTTGGAAACCTGCAGGGGCCCGGGTGGCAGTCCCTTCCAGGCGGAAGGGGTATGACGGTGGGAGGGATGTGAGCAGCAGCGAGCGTCCCTGAAGGATGAGGGCCTGCGTTCCAGCAACCACCCTCCCCAAACCCCTAGCAAGTGGTGGGGAGAAAGGTTAGGGTTCCCTGGAGGCCAAGCAACTTGCCCCAGCCCCAAAGGGCTGGAGGTGCCCAGGGGAGCCCCGGCTTCCACTATGACCCCAAACTCTGAGAATCTCAAATAGGGCCCTGTCCTGCTCGTGACCATATTGCATCTGTTCTCCCTCTTGCCTGGGGTTCTCTGCTCGCAGGCCCAGGTTCCATGTGAACATGCCAGACGCCAGGGGTTCGAGCTGATGCCCTGGTGTCGTTGGGTTATGAGCGGGTTCCCTCCTGCTGCTTTATAATTATTAGTTCTCTCCAACTCCTTTCACAGTTAGTGTGCATTACTCTGTAACTCAGGAAAAATACTGTGAATATGATTTAGCTGATAGAAATGATCATATTTTGGATAGTTAGAGATAGAGGGGAGAAAATCCTGAGGATAAAGCAGTAGTTTTGCTGTTTATTTTTCCCAGACCAGCCCACCTTTCCTGACTTGTGCTAGAAAATCAACTCATCAGATTGAAGTGGAAAGACATCTCCTTTTGTCTTTCTTACTTAGGGGCCTACTTTTGCAGTTTCAAGATCCCAGGCAGCGAAACAAAATCACAGAAGGCTCCATAGTCAGTCCACAGTGAAGGCAAAGTGAGGGGAATGGTCTCGATGGTTATTTCACCCGAGCTGTGACAGTCCAGTGCACGTTGATCTTTCTGTGCCACTCCAGTGCCTCCCGCCTTTATTACTAAACACTTTAAATTTTTTTCCAAATTACTTCAGTCACGTTCCATTTTGTTGAAAATTAGGACAATACTTTATCTTTGCACAGAGTCATTCATTTAACGAATATTTAGTAAGCACCTACCACGTGCCAGGCCCCAGGCTGGTGCTAAGGATACCAGGCAAGACCTGGTCCTTATCTTTCAGGAGCTTTGGGTCTGACTGATGGGCATGCATATATAAACAGTGAGGTACAGAGAATTATTTCAGGGGCTCTGGTAGGTCCCTCAGTAGACAGACTTACAGCAGCCAGTGGGACACGAAGGAGCGGCCAATTCTAGTGGGGCAAGAGGACAGTGCCAAGGAGAAAGGAAAAGATTTGCAGAAAATTAGTTATCTGGGCTGGTCATGAATCTTTAGCTTGTAAGTGAGTAGTCCTTCCTGGTGTGAAACTGTTTTTTTGTTTGTTTTTGTTTTGTTTTGTTTTTTTCCCTTTCCTTTGCCCTAATCATGTCATTCTTTGACACATTAAGGGGTTGCTTTGTGATTTCCTTTTGTTGTTAACCCTCACCCAAGGATATTTTTTTCCATTGATTTTTTAGAGAAAGAGGAAGGTAGGAAGGGAGAGGGAGGGGGGGGGGACATTGATGTGAGAGAGACACATCGATTGGTTGCTTCTTGCATGCGCCCGGACCAGGGGACCAGGGGACCAGGGGACCAGGGGACCAGGGCTGGGGATCAAATCTGCATGCCCTTGACCGGGACTCTTAACAGGAGACCCTTCAGCTTGAGGGGTGAGGCTCTAACCACTGAACACACTGGCCAAGGTAGTTGCTTTGTGATTTCTATCTTCATTGATAGGTGCAATGAGTTTATAGCATTCAAATCCTATTACATCATATTTTAAGATCTGGCCCAAATTTAAAAATATATGTATGTCCTTTTACCAGGTGTCATTGAAATTACAAAACTATTGAACTTTAAACTTTTTATTTTTACCGGTACTTAAAGTACCTAATTGTACACTTATTCCCCAGTCTTTAGGTGTTGGGCTCACTGTGTGGGTGATCTGATTGAAATTACTCATTTTCTTCCTTGCGTTAACCCCACTCTTGATAGATTGGGTTTAGGACTTCTAGCCTTTGTTTCTCTACCGTGGGGAAAGAGCTAAGGACACATAGCACAGTATCCATGTGGAGTTCTTTTAGGCTTTACAATTTCTTCCTCATCTCTTACAGTTTTCTAGCTCAAAACTAATTTAACATCAGTTTTTATTACTTATTTTTAAGTGACCTGCCTTTATAGAGTCTTTTTAAAGCATTCAACTTTATTTTTATATCATTTTTCATGTCTCTTTTTATTTGTTTGGGGTTTTTCCCCACTTATATTTCACTGTTTTATGAGGCAGTAAACACGTTTTAGAAGAAATAAGTGATTTTAAGCATACTATTCAACCATTCTGTTTCATTTTTAAAATGCTAGTCATAACCCAGTGAATTTATTTCTTTTTAAAAAATATATTTTATTGATTTTTTTAACAGAGAGGAAGGGAGAGGGATAGAGAGTTAGAAACATAGATGAGAGAGAAACATTGATCAGCTGCCTCCTGCACACCACCTACTGGGGATGTGCCCGCAGCCAAGGTACATGCCCTTGACTGGAATCGAACCTGGGACCCTTCAGTCCACAGGCTAATGCTCTATCCACTGAGCCAAACCGGTTAGGGCCCAGTGAATTTATTTCAACCCAGTAAGTTGATATGAAGACTGACAGTTTGGAAAATACTGTGTTAAACAGTAGCCTCCTAGCATTCAGTACACCTGGCGTCAGTGGGGGTTTGAGAGGGATAGAGAGTGACGGTTAAGCCAGTGAGTTGGTTAAGCAGTGTTCTGTTAAGAGGGCTTCTAACTGTATTAAAATTTCATTGGATGAAATTCTGGGTCAACGACTAGGGTTTGGAAATCTAATTGTACTCAAGTTTTGGCTGTTGTAATCTGAGTTTTAAATAAAAACCTAGCCTGGATCTAAAACTCTCCAGCTTAGAATTAGTGTTAATGGCCCAGAGAGTTCATGTTACATATGTAACCAACCATAAAGGCCATTTAAAGGCCATTTGATTATGTCCTTTTCTATGGATAGATAAGGAGATTAATTGATAAAATGTCTAAGCTAATCGAAGAGAACATTTTTCCTAGATTATGACAATGTCTGGGCCTTCTGAGATCTTCCACTAAGTCTTAGCCCTGTATTCTTTTATTTGTTTCTTTTATTTTATTTTTTTATTTTTTATTTTTTATTTTTTTTATTTTAATGAATCTTTATTGTTCAGATTACAACTGTTTCTCCTTTTTCCCCCCATATCTCCCCACCACCCAGTTTCCACCCCCCCTGCCCTTACCTTCCCCCCCCCCCCCGCTGTCCTTATCCATAGGTGTATGATTTTTGTCCAGTCTCTTCCCATACTCCCCACACAGATTAGCCCTGTATTCTTTTTAGGGACACGAGACCTGAAAGACAGTTGATGAAGCCAGAAAAGGATACTGACAAGCAAGAATATTGAAGTTGAAATCAAGACCTTTCTTCTCCTTGGCGGAGGCTCCCAGATACAAAAGGTACTTGGCCGTCTTGTCAGAGAGCTTAGTAAAGGCAGGTGGGCATTTTCCTGGGCTGACAGCTTTATTTACTCTGGTCCTAGGACGAGCTCTCAGACGTTTACCACTTTTCAAAATGCCTGTTGTTCGGGGAAGATGGACCAGTGAAAGGATGGACTGTCTGTGGCCGAATATCTGGGAATCCCCGCCTTCGACTCAGGTATCTATCCCCTTCGTAATGACATCCATCATTTTTTATAGATTGGGTTTGACAGCTGTGTAGTCCCCAAAACTCACATTGTCAGTGCAACTACAGTGACCAGGCTCTCAGGAACTAATTCATGCTAGCCAGACTCACGGAAGACTCTGAAGTGAACAGAATGACCACTCACAATGGGGACATTCCTCTCCAGTGACCAATATGTTCTCCAGGACCCTCACTGCTCAATCCTGGGCACCTGGGAACACTCCTAGTAACCAGAAAGTTGTTTGGTGAGATCTCATAATCACAACAGAGAAAGGGATGGTGTTATGGGTTGAATTGTGTCCCCTCCCAATTCACATGTAGAAGTCCTAACTCCTAATACCTCAGGATGTGACCTATTTGGAAACAGATTCATTGCAGATGTAATTTGTTAGATGAAGAGTAGAGTGGCTCCTGATCCAATATGACTGGTGTCCTTGTAAAAAAGGGAAAATGTGTACACAGATGCACACATAGAGGGAGGACGTCATGTGAGGATGAAGGCAGAGATCGGCATGATGCATCTATAAGCCAAGGAACCCCAAAGATTGCCAGCAACCCACCAGAAGCCAGAAGAGGAACACAGAATGAATTCCCCCTCACAGCCCGCACCCAGAAGGAATCAATCCTACCAGTACCTCGATCTCAGACATCTAACTCCAGCACTTTGAGACAATAAGTTTAAACCAGCTGGTTGGTTTAGCTTTTTATGGCAGCCCTAACAAACGAATACCAATAGTATTGTAGACCATTTCACATTGCAGAGCTTGACAAATTACCTCACAACCCTGGCGAGGGGCCAGCTTATCTGTCATCCCGAGGCCTAGTCTTCGTCCCTTGGCCAGTGGTGGAAAAACACCCCCCAAATGTTGGTCTTTGTGTTTCCTTTTTCTAAATGCAAGAACGTCTTTCCTCTTCTATCTACACATTCTCTCTTCTGTTCGCTTAATACCACTCATTATATCTCAGTTCTCTTTGTCGTAGCATAGTCGTGTTTCATAGTACACCTGTGTTGAGCCTGCCAAGCATTTACACATTCTGCAAACTATTCTCAGTTTTAGTGATTAGAAGAATCATCCAGGGCTGCTGATTAAAAAGATAAAAATAAAAAAGAACAAGAAAGAAAGCAATATTTTCAAAAGCAGATTGATTACCCTGCCCCTCAAAATTTTGATTTGTAGTTTTGCGATTTGACCCAGGAATAATTATATTCAATATAAACACTACAGGTGCTGTTAACCTCATTGTCTGTCGATTCTTACCAGTTTCTTTCTTGGAGCATAATCTAAACTCTAAGCTCTGGTGACACCCAGTTTAGTCCAATTTGGTAGGTCCTATTCCCAGCTTTAAGGATTTAGTCACCTTCCTGCCCAAGACTTCAGAAGTAGACTGGGTGTCCAGGTCAGTCCAATGCATTTGTTCATTTCACAAAAATTTTTTACCACCTGCTATCAACTAAATACTAGTCTGGGGTCTGAGGAAACATCAGTAAAACAAATAGACAAGAATACCTTCCATCCTAGCTGGGAGGAAATGGTCAAAAAAGCAATAAATATACTAGGTGCGCAGTACTGTGGGAAAAGATAATTAAGGGCGGGGATCCTGAGTGCAGGGGGTCTGTGGGCCTGGCGATTTTCAATGGGTGCTTGGGTAGGTGTCACTGACAACGTGACTTGAAAGTGGGCCCTGTGGCTCTCTGGAAGAAGAGCCCCCCCTGCAGAGGGGACAGCCGATAGAGTCCCCAGTCATTAGCTGAGCGCACCTGGCATGTTAATAGAAACAAGAGGTCAGTGTGGCCGGAGTGGAGTGGGGGCGGGGGGAGGGCGGGTGGCAGGCCCTGAGGTCAGAAAGGTTACTGGGGAGCCAGATCACGCCCTTACAGGTTGTTGGCTTTCACTTGGTGAGGTGGGAAGCCATAGGAGGATTCTGGGCAGTGACATGGTCTGACTTGCATTTGTAAAGTACCACTCGGGCTGCTGTACTGAGGACAGGAGCAGAAGCAGGGAGGCCAGTTAGGAACTGACTCCGATAATCCAGGTGACATGCCAATGGCTGGCAACAGGCTGGTAACAGCGGCAGTGGTGAGGGCTGGTTGGATGCTAGATATATTTTGAAGGCAGACCCAACAATTTTCGGATAGATTGGATGGGGAACGTTGGAGAAGAGAGATGTCAAGGAGGACTCTACTCAGGGTACATCTTGGAATTCTTGCTTGGAAAGCTGAGCCTAAGCAGCAACCCCAGATGAAGAAGCATGTAGCCTGCACATTGCCCACAGCCATCCTGCGCCCCTGAGGAGAGCCAGCCTGAGGGAGGGGCAAATGCTGTGTTTGGCAGGGCAGAGGGGCAGATTGTCCTGAGGGCAGTGCAGAGCCTCGGCCTCCACCCCTGAAGCCTGACCCACCCTGCACTCCTAGTTATAGGAGCCAATGAGTCCCCTCCGTTACTTTGTAACTTGCACCCCAAGTGTTTATTGCAACCCCCAGATGCACTATTTGCCTAAAGAAACTTGGCTAGCTCCACCTGAGCTAGTCTCCAGACTTCAGGGATGACTCTCCCAAACACTGTTCTTCCCCATGCCTCTCTGTTCTCATCTCATCAAATTGTAAGGCTCTAGAGTGCTGTGTCAGGAGTGGGGCTACACAGACCCAGCGTGACAGAAAGCCAGAAATTATTAGCACAGCATCCCTGTGGGGCAGTGATGGTAGTAGCAGTAGTAGTAGTATTGCCTATATTTTATTGCCTAAGTTTCAGAGCAGCGATTAAGGGATTTAGGACCAAAAGTCTTTTATTTCAAATCTACGATTGGTTTCTCCGATTAACCAATCCCAATCCATCTGTCCCACTAAAGAGAGCAGAGCTTTTCCGGAGGCCATCTGGCTGCTTTACTGATTGGCAATATATTGGTACAAATACGACAGATCTGATCCTCACCTTTACAGAGTCAGTAACTTCTGGGCCTCTTCCCTCTGAGTGAGTAAGCTGGAAAGGACCGAGTCATCATAGCCAAACTTATGAGACGGATGCATAAACCAGCCTGCTAGATTCTTTATAATAGCGACTCTTTCTCAAAATTGAAAACTTGCAGACTCTTGACTATATCCCAGTTTGGGTAACATTAAATTCACACTTACATTATGAGACTTTAAAGACAGCCATAACGGCAAATCCAGACTGGGCATTGCTATTACATGGCGTTACTCTATAAAAAAGGTGTCGATCCAGGTAATGCTTATGTTGAAATTTTTATTTATGTTGAAAATGAAAACACTAAATTTAAAGTTATTCTAAAGAATTCATGGACCTCTGTGAATGTGATTAAAGACTCCAATCTGAAAAACAAGGCAACAGGAGAAAACTGTGCTGGCTATGTATACAGGAGGCTCTAACACAAGTCCCCTCGGGAGACTGGGCTGCAGGTCAGAAGGCAGATGAAGGGCAGAGGGCGTGGGCTGTTCTCAGGGAGCACAGCCCTCAGGCAGGGTAGCCAGTTATCCCAGGTGCATTTGCTCTAGCAGTGGTCGGCAAACTCATCAGTCAACAGAGCCAAATATCAACAGTACAACGACTGAAATTTCTTTTGAGAGCCAAATTTTTTAAACTTAAACTTCTTCTAACGCCACTTCTTCAAAATAGACTCGCCCAGGCCGTGATATTTTGTGGAAGAGCCACACTCAAGGGGCCAAAGAGCCGCATGTGGCTCGAGAGCCGCAGTTTGCCGACCACGGCTCTAAGGTATTTCTGGTTAGGACTCTACGGTCCTGGAGAACAGAGCACCGTCTTCCTGCATTATGGTGGAGAAGCACTGACAAACTTACTCACTGATTTCCCTTTTCCTAACTTCACCTTGCATCCATGCCCTCGCTGCCAATGCATCACTCTAGGGCAATAGGAACTGTGCTCTCCTGACAAGGAAAGGACTGGACCAGACTGGTGGGACCCTGGAGCCCATGCTCTTACATTTAGTACGTTACTAGTTTCTGTCATTCAACTGAAATTATGAGGGACTCATCTACCCTAGAGGATGGTGAAACAACTTTCTAATCTCTCCCAATGGTGTCTGCATCCGACTCTGAGAATCAGCCATCCTTCTCAAATGCCCTCTCCCGGGTTCTCTGCCTACTCCTACTTCAGGTCCGTCTTTTACCAGCCCTCCCCTTCCCCACCTCCCGCCTACATTGAGTTTGTGCTAGGAACTAGGGAGCACCCACCGCCCAGGGCCAAGCACCCCCTTCTGGCTTCAGGACCAGATGGGGTTAGAGCGCTGGGCTGCCTCCAAGCTGCTGGGAGAATGCATCCTGTTCCCAGGCAGCGGTTCCAGGGGCAGCATTCAATGGCCAACGCTCCCTGCCTCCTCAGAGCGGGCAGGAGTGTGAATTTCCTCAGGCCACTTGGCAGATGCCGGCTTGCTCTTTAGTTTGGTAAGAACTGAGGGAGGCAGTGCCTGGCCAATTTAGAAATGAGAGGGCTCCCAGGGAACTTGCCTTGAACTCCAGGGACCACTCCCACCCCCCTTACCTGTCTGCCACCTCCACTGAGTGCTGACTACAGCTGTTTGTTGCCTTTACTTACCTGACCATTTCCTCCTTCCTTCCTTCCTTCCTTCCTTCCTTCCTTCCTTCCTTCCTTCCTTCCTTCCTTCCTTCCTTTTCCTTCCCTTCCTCCCTCCCTCCCTCCCTCCCTCCCTTCTTTACCATTTCTTACCTGCGTGTGCTGCTTCTCTTCTTCCCGAAGCCTGTCCCTTTTAGCTCTTCCTCACGAAATCTTCCCCACCCTTTAAACGCCGCAGCTGAAATGAGCGCTCCGGAAAGCCTTCTCTGATCAACAAGCAGACAGATCCCTCCTTTTTTTGTCTGCCACACCCATTTCCCTGGACCTATCTTAAAACACAGGCCGCTTTCTGGTATCTAGTGCAGCTACTGAGGTACATTTCTCATGTAGTCTATCCGGAAATAAGCTAAGCCGTGAGGGCATGTCTGACTGCCTTTGTTTTCCCCATGAGATCCTGCACATTGTAGGGATTTAATATTTGTTGAATGAATGATAAAAGCACTGTACACACGGTATACAAACGACAGAAGACTGGATCCTCCCTTACAAGTTTCCCTTCCGAAGCTGCCCTAACGCAGAGCTTTCCTGGGATCCCTCTGAGTCCACCCGCCCCCCCTCGGGCTACAGTGGCCCACTGCAGCGAGGGGGCCCCCAGGTCCCTGACCCTTCAGTAGGCCAGTGCTCCTTCTGACTGGTCAGTGCTTGGGTCATACCAGTTGTTAAATATTTTGAATATCAGCCCTGCAGCTAAGACAGGCAGCACTCAACCAAGAAGACTTAGAAGAGACACTGGATACAATGGCCTGTTTACAGAAGGGAGATGTGTTGAGGGGAGTGGGAGAGGGCGGGAAGCTGGGTGTTGCTGGAAGCTAGAAAGCAGGGACTGGTTTTACCTTCTGCTAGTTACATGCATAGCCTTGGGCAAAGAGCGCTGGCCTGTTCCGGCGTCAGCAGACCTGAGCTCCAATGCTGGCTCGGTCACTGCGCTTGGATCCTGGGCGTATTGCTTCATCTCCTCATAGTTAACTCCTTCCCACAGTTGGGGGTGGGTGAGGTTATAGTGAGATCAAGTTTGCCCTGTGGATGTGGAAAGTCCTGAGTGGAGCCTGGAGAATGGATAGATCAAAGGGAAAATGTTTATATATTGAGCCTCCCTGAGGAAGAAAACATCCATTTTCTTCCCGTGCTTTCACAGATATATTTATTGGTTCCACATCAAGCCTTGCAATTGAGTGTCTGGCAAAGATGGAGAAAATAAACAGGGCACATTGTCAACATCAACCTGACGATGTGCCCAATGGTCTGAAGTAGTTTTGCTTCGAGCAGGAAGTGTTCCTTCTCAGGTCAAATCACAATTAAGCCATGCTTTTCTCCTCCTCCTCCCCTCTCCCTCCTCCTTCTCCCCCTCCCTCCTCTTCCTCCTCCCCTCCCTCCCTTCCTCCCCCCTATTCCTCCTCCTCCTCTTTTTTTTTCTTTATTTGATAAAAAAAATTTTGGTCATTTAAGTTCTTTGTTATTTCCCCTCTGAAAGGGCTCACAACACATTGCTAGATGTGCCCAGTGAGCATGGCAGGTTATGTAAATGCCTGGCATATTTTAATTTATTATCATTACTTTTAATACTTGGTTTAAAAAAATCACTTGGTGGTTATATTTTTCTGTGCAAATAGATTGCTTAATAGAAGAAAAAGAAATAGAGCCAACTGTTACTAAATGACCCAAAAGCAGAAGTTGAGTTCCTTCCTTTCACATGAATATTTAAAAGTGCCCCAGCCAAGCGCTCTGTGTTGGCAGCTCAGAATTGGGGAAGGCCTGAGCTGTGGGGAGCAAAGTCAGAAGTGAGATATACGAGCTGCCAGAGGAAGGCGGGCAGGAGGGAGACATGTGGAGGTGGCGGTATTGGCTCTGACGGATGAATCCGTGAACAGAGCCCCTTAGTAGCCATGACCACCACTCACAAACTCAGTTCAAACATGTAACACACACTCACGTTATGGACTTTCTAATTTCTCGGGCACGCATTGTGTTTCAGGAATCGTGAACGCTTCCCACGGGAACTTTCTCTAAGTTGGTTCTGTTCAAGACCAAATCCCTAGATTTGGGAGCCATTTGGAATTCGAAAGTCTTGAAAATAAGCATCCGCATTACAATTGCTTTCAATCTGGAAGAGAGGTTACATTTTAACAACATGCACTTAAACATGATTTGTGATCTTTGGTTGGACAGATACCAAATTTATAGAACACATCATTCCCTGCCTCTCTCTTCTTGCCCCCTAAAAGCCAGAGTGTGGTACGAAGTGGGCAGTAAAGGTGGGTGGGTGAGCGGGGAGACAGCTGATGGTTTCTCCGGCAGAGGGAATTTCCCTAACTTCACACACCACCGAATTAATGCTAAGACTTGCTGTTGGCTAGTTAATTATCTCCTGCAGATTTTGGTTTCTGTTTTGAGTCTTGATAAGGGGGTAGATGTTATTGTAGTTTTCAGAGAAAGAATGGCACTGCCGGGGAAGACCAGATTTTTAACAAGGGGAGCTTTTTTACACAAACAGGGCTATGGAGATGGTATTTTAACACGTTCTGCCTCAGAAAATGAAGTTTTCTGATTGCTTTTGTTGTGAAAATGGAAGTGTAGAAAACATGTGTCTGATTAGCTTCATAAGGAGAGGACCTGTCTCCAAATTGGCTTATACCTGAGAGAGGCTGATGCTTTATGTTTACCTTAAGTTTGGTGTTCTAAGGCAGACTTTAAATTTAAGTATTCTAATTAAGGGACAACACAGACAGATGTCCTGCCGGTCTCTGATCAAAGCCACAATCTCAGTGAGGCCTACTCTAGCTTAATTAAAATTGTGATACTGCTCCCCCTCCCCACACTCCTTATTTTCTCCATAACACTTACCACTTTCCAACCTACTATTGTAGTTATTTGCTCTATTTGTTGTTTGTTATCTGCCTCCTTCTATTAGAAGGTAACCTTCACGAAGGCAGGATTGCCTGTATTGTTCACAGATACGTTTTTAGTGGCATAAACAGGGCCCGGTATACAGTAGACAGCAAATACCTTGTTGAATGATTGAATGGGCATCCGTAGATCTGCACTTCCAAATCCTTTTCTGTTCCCAGAGTACTACCAATATCTAAGAGCCCTCAGGTGCATTTCTTTTTATTTTATTTTATTTTAATTTCTTTATTGGTTAAGGTATTACATGTTTGTCCCCATCCCCCCGTTACCTTCCCACCCCCACCCCCACTGCTGCCCTCACCCCCCTGTTGTCTGTGTCCACCGGTTAGGCTTATATGCATGCATACAAGTCCTTTGGTTGATCTCTCCCCCTTACCCCCACCCTCCCCTACCTTCCCTCTGATGTTTGACAGTCTGACCGATGCTTCCCTGTCTTTGGATCTGTTGTTCATTATTTCCTATAGATGAGTGAGATCATGTGGTATTTATCTTTCTCTGACTGGCTTATTTCACTTAGCATAATGCTCTCCATCCATGTTGTTGTAAATGGTAGGAATTCCTTCTTTTTTAGTGCAGCGTAGTATTCCATTGTATAGATGTACCACAGTTTTTTAATCCACTCATCTGCTGATGGGCACTTAGGCTGTTTCCAAATCTTAGCTATGGTGAATTGTGCTGCTATGAACATAGGGGTGCATATATCCTTTCTGATTGATGTTTCTAGCTTCTTGGGATATATTCCTAGAAGTGGTATTACTGGGTCAAATGGGAGTTCCATTTTCAGTTTTTTGAGGAAACTCCATACTGTTCTCCACAGTGGCTGCACCAGTCTGCATTCCCACCAGCAGTGCACGAGGGTTCCTTTTTCTCTGCATCCTCGCCAACATTTGTCGTTTGTTGATTTGTTGATGATAGCCATTCTGACAGGTGTGAGATGGTACCGCACTGTCATTTTGATTTGCATCTCTCGGATAATTAGTGACTTTGATCACGTTTTCATATGTCTCTTGGCCTTCCTTCTGTCTTCTTTCGAAAAGTTTCTATTTAGGTCCGTTGCCCATTTCTTGATTGGATTATTTATCTTCCTTTTGTTAAGTTGTATGAGTTCCCTGTAAATGTTGGAGATTAAACCCTTATCAGTGATAACATTGGCAAATATGTTCTCCCATGTAGTGGTCTTTCTTGTAGTTTTGTTGATGGTTTCTTTTGCTGTGCATAAGCTTTTTATTTTGATGTAGTCCCATTTATTTATTTTTCTCTTTATTTTCCATTGCCCTAGGAGCAGTATCAGTGAAGGAGTTCCTTCGGTATATGTCTGAGATTTTGCTGCCTGTGGATTCCTCTAGTATTTTTATGGTTTCCCGTCTTATGTTTAAGTCCTTTTTCAATTTTGAGTTTATTTTTGTGTATGGTGTAAGTTGGTGGTCTAGTTTCTTTTTTTGGCATGTTTCTGTTCAATTTTCCCAACACTCAGGTGCATTTCTTAAAGGCAAAACCCCTATGGGTGTATGTGATCAAAGTATAGTCAGAGAACTGAGGTTGGGCACACACTGGAGCTTCAGTAGCTCTTGGAGCATTTCTTAGGAGCAGCTAAGTGCCAACTCTGTACAGAACTTAGAGGGAAAGCTCTCCCAGTTCCTAGGAAGTCAAGGCTCACATCTTGGCGAAGCCTCCATTTCTGTGTCTCCAGTGCTGAACCTCCTGTGAGGGTCCCTCAAAAGGAGAAGACCTGGCCTTGTTCTCAACAAGTTGGCCCTTTGGCTGGGGAAGTTTCGATAGCAATGGGTACCTATGACTCATGACTCTTATTAGCAAGAGGGTCCACCTAAGTTTGACAAAGGAACTGATTTAAAACAAAACAAAACAAAACAAAAACAACACCTCAAGTCAATGAAGATCATTAAAAGCACTTACAACCACTTACTCAGACCAGTAGCCAATTCCTTTGACCTGGTGACCAAAGATTTTAAAAAGTAACTCTTTGTGCAGGGAAGCTGTGCTGGATAGTTTCAAAATACCTCCCCATCCGAGTGTGCTGTGCATGAAGAGAGTTTGTACGTTTCCTTACTGTCTTCTACTTGTAAACAGTTCAGTCATGATAGGATGCCTAACTCTCTGGTCTGTTTAATTAAGACACAGGTGTGTGCCTGGCTCTTCCTCTAGCTCACACTCACCCCCTCCACAGCGCGTTCCCCAGTGTTCTCACGTGACAGAAGCCGTCATCTGCTGGTCTCCCTGTCTCTGGTCCCTCCACCTCCAGCCCCTCCTGCTCACTAGGTGAGATTAATCCTTCTAAATTATGGCTTTCACCTTGTCGGGCCCCTCTTTAGCGATTTATTTTATGACAATGCATAGAACTAAATCTGAATTCCTCACCCTAGAAGGTTAGCCCCCCATTAAGTTGTTCCATCTGGTGGAGGTAAGCTCATATCCTACGCTTTGCCACAATGAGCGCTGTGCTCCGATCTGGTCTCTTTGCTCTCCTTTCCTCTTCCCCTTTCTCATTTTCCCTTTCCCAGCTCTTGCTCTCCATCCTTATACCCATCTCCTTGCCTTTGTACAGTTTCTCATTCATTCATGAAGTTGGTATTGAGCTTCTGTCCTATACAGTTGACCCTTGAAAAACATGCCAATGCTCCATGCAGTAAAAAATCCATGTGTAACTTTTGACTCTCTCCCAACTTAACTACTAATAGCTTACTGTTGACCAGAAAGAAGCCTTACTGATAACATAAACAGTCGATGAACACTTACTTAGTATGTTATAAGTATTATATACTGTATTCTTATAATAAAGTAAGCTAGAGAAAAGAAAATGTTATTAAGAAAATCATAAGGAAAGAAAATACATTGACAGTATTGTATGTGCTTATTGAAAAAAAATGTGCATGTAAGTGGACCTGTGCAGTTCGAATCTGTGTTGCTCAAGGGCCAACTGCACGAGGCGGTGTTTTAAGCCAGAGGGATATAAACTCAGTTATTTGGAACATGCCCTCTCACCTTCCCCCTCAGCCCAAGGCAGTCCAAACCATGCACTGCCCACAAGGGCCAGTTCCACCCCACCTTCCTGACGGTTTCCCAGCTGACTCCCAGGACGATGGAAGGCAGCTGAGCACGGTGGTAAAAAGCAAAGGCTTGGGGATCAGATGAATCTGGGTTGAAATTTTTGCTCTGGATTGTTAATCAAGTTACTCAGCCTTTCTAAGCCTCCTATTACCTCTTCTATAAAATGGGGATTATGGTACCTCATGGGTTTATTGTGAGGATAAAGAGGGGTAATAGTCAATGGTGATGTTGCTGTTATTATCTTTTCCTACTCTGAAACCGTATAGCAGGTCCACGATGCCTGGTCACTTAAGAAGTTGAATATTGCTTGTAACGCTTATGTGTGTTTCATGACACTCCTTCCTCACTCAGCATGACTTAGCTGTGTAGAGGATGGATGTGCAGTAAGAGGATACGTGGCTGTCTTATTGTTTCTCTCCTATTGGATCCCCAGTGCCTCCGGGACGCAGGCCTCCAGCTGTCCTTTCTAAACCAACTCCTGTCAAGGTGAACCCTTCCTATGGACTGAAAACCACCACGATAGGACGGGAGATCGGGCAGCCTGGCCAGGGGCTAATGAGAAGGGGCAGCTTCTACAGGCTGGGCGATGCCTGGATTTCCAGCTCGTGCTAAGTGGCTATAGCAAAGTATGAGCCATGGCTTCTATTTGGTCTGTCAGAGATGAAATTAAAAGTAAATTTGAAGTTTCACAACATAGTTCTCTCTATTACGGGTGCTGCTGTGCATTAAAGTCGTCTGTGTGGGGCTCATTGGGATGGGCAGAGATTCAATCACTGCTAATGGCTTAAGGAAATGGGGTGGTGAGAATTAGGGTCATCCATCCCAATTGGGGCAAGAGGAGAACCGGGAAATGTGTTTTTCAATCTTGACATCTTGCCAGCTGGAGCTGGAGGGAAATGTTTTTTTGAACTCATGGAGCAGCCTGTTCACAAATCATGGAGATAGCTGCATTCAACGAGGGCAGACATAATTTTTACGTGGTCTAGTTAAGGGCCTGCACCACCCACTCAGAGTTGTGCACAGCACCCGCTTGGGACCCTGGGAACTACACCACACCACTAGGTGGAAGCCACTTTAGCAAATGCCATGAAATCTGGTTGTATGCAGTGAGGCTGTTTACATATCCCCAGTAACAGTTTGGAATATTATAAGAAACATACAATATAGCAGATGTGCCCATCAAATCTTGCATATTTAGCTATCCATAGATAACTGAGATATTATTTACTAGGTATATTTAGGTGTGGTATCTGGTATTGAATGTCTATAGACATTAAGTAGCCTTAAAAAGAATGAACCATCTAAACAGGTTAAAAATCAACTTTATAGTTTCCAAAAAACATAATCTCTTCTGGTTCTGATGCCAACCCTGGGACAAGGGCAGGGTAGATAATTATCACCACTTTACAGGTGAAGAAAGAGAGGCTAAATGACTTGCCCAAGGCCACAAAACCTCTACGCAGAACTAGGATAAGAATCCTAGTAGCCATAATTATTTTTATGATTATCGTGATAATTATCATAGTAACTCCCTGACACACGTCTCTGATTTTCCTGCTCTTCTGTCCCCTACACAGAAATTTCTAGGATGCATGTACCCCTGAGCTGCTCCCATCCACCCTGGGCTGGGGAGTGGGGTGTCCCTGACGGGGTCCTTAACGTTCACAGGAGCAGAGGGGGCCTGGCCTGCCTGGCCCATTTTCTAGTTTTGCCTGGAGCTCGGTAGAGAGGGTTGGTGAGAACTGGAGCCCTTTTTTTACATTTCGTGTTTTTCTGGTTCCTGAAGATGAAACAGGGCGAGAAACCCCTGCAGCAGGACCGTTTCAGGCAGGGTGTTCCCTGCCAGTCGCCTGCTGTTGGAGGATCTACCTTTGGGCATTCCTATCTCCCCGCCGTGGTATGTGATCACTCTGACAAGGTTTAAAGACGAAGCACATTCAGTGTCCAGACCTGACTACTGGGTTAGAATGCAAATACCGGAGGTCACCGGAGGTTTTCATTTCATTTAAAACACCGTTCTTGAAGTTGGAAGGCACATGTATGTATTAACACGATGCTGACTCTTTAAGAAGGGACTGTCCCCGGTCCCTGAGGAGTTGGGGTCTGGCTGGATGGCTTGCATGTGGCTGACTCGTACTGGTTTGTTGCGGGGGCACAGCTCAAGCCGAGGCTCTGGTGGATCATTAGCTGAAAGACGGATCATTTACTCTCATTGGGTCTTTGCTTGAACTTCTCTTGAGAAAATAAAAAAAAGAAACACATCCCAAATTCCAAGGAAGCGGACTTCACTAAGTTGGAAGCACGAAGGCTGAGTGAAGAGGGAGGGTGTTCGTTAAACGAGAGAAAGTGTAAAACCCTTGCTCCTCGGGAGCGGGCACCCACCGGGGCGGCTCCTCTGCATGAGTCCTGCGGCCCGGCCCGTGCTCACCAGTCGGAACCGCGCCGGGGAACCCAGACACGGTAGCAGCTCTGCCCAGAGAATGCAAACTAGTCACGTGCTCCCTCTGCGTCCCTTCACACACCGCATGGAGACAGGGGACCCCGAAGGCTGCCTGGGAGGGCAGGGCTTTGAAAGCCTCTTTAATAGTCTGTCAGGACATGCTTTCCCACGTGAACTCGGAGACATCTGGGGAGAGAGAGATTGGAAGGGAGATGGGTGGAGGCAGGGAGGCCTTTCCTGCAGAAAATAAGCCAAGAGCTCAACAGCAGCGGCCAGCGGGCCAGAGGGAGGCAGGCAGCCGGCCAAGAACCTCTGAGCAAGAGCTGAGCAGCAGGCCGGCCCCTCTCCCCGCAGTCACGGGCCTAGAAGAGTTAGGTGGTGACCACAAGTTGCCTAAGCAACCAGGGGGTGTTGGAAACCCCTGTGGGTTGGCTAGAACTCTGGCTCCAAGGAAGGGCCTCCCCCTTCTTTCCGAGCTGCGGGATTAGCAGCTGGGGGTGTGACGGGACTGTGGAGGGTTGCAGCTTCAGGAGCCCCTCCCCCCTTCCCCCCCAGTGGAGTCCTTGGCAGCCGCTGTGAGTCTCTCCACCACGATCTGCATGTACAGTCATCCTTGTTACTGTTGCCTAACCCTTCAGCAGAGATGTGACTGAACGTTTAAATTGTCCTTTGCTGGCTGCGAATCGTCTGCATCTCCCCAGAGGCTGCATCACAGTTCCCAAGTCTCTAGTGTCCTCCACTACCGAGTCCTTCCCTTCTCCCATCCCAGCAAGAGAGAAACTGGGCATCATGATGCTTAAAGTATCTCACCCACCAAGTCCTAGGAGGACTAGGCCCTCGGGAGTGGAAGTGGTCTCCTGTCCACAAGCTGTGTGCCATCACCCCCGGGGGGCTGGGGGAGGAGGGTAAGGGGTGTGACCAGCAAGGCCAGCCTCCTGCATGCCTCGGCACCGCCTCTCCTTTCAACCGCCTTCCCTTCCAAAACTAAACTGTATTCCCTAGGCCACTGTACCCAACTTCCTGGCTCCCAGGAATCTTTGGTGTGAGAACAGGCAGAGGAATCTCCTGGGGAGCACTTGGAAGGAAGGGAGTAAGCTCAGGGTTGGATAACATCCACAGGCAGAATCTAAAGCAGGGCTTCTGAACCCCGCGGCACAACAGAATCATCTGAGAGCTGTAAAAAAAACTGTGATGCCCAGGCCCTGAGAGTCAGTTCCATGGGCCTGGACAAAAGTCCTCTTGTTTTGTGACAAATGTATTTTGGGGAACCATTCCCAGGAGATTCTGAGAGGCAAGCAGGGTTGAGAAGGACTGATGCAGAGGTGGGCTGTCTGGGCTACACCGTGGGTCCCCACCTCATTTCCATCCGCCTGCAGGAAGCCGCTCAGCTTGTGCCTGTCAGCCAGCGGCGCTGGAGACCTCTTTCCTCCTCTCCTTCTCCGCCAACTTCACCCTCCAACCCGTTCTGAACCGGAGGGAGGTGGTCTTGGGTAGAAGGATCCCAGTTCTGGGGCACCATTGTAGTCAGCAGAGGAGAAATGCAACTTCAGAGCACTGGGGGGATGGGGGGGTGGTGGTTGGTTGATTTTTTTTCTTTACATCTAAAATAGAACCCAGAGGAGGGGTGGGGCCAAGACAAAAGGAGGGAAGAAACAGAAGTGAAACAGCAGATCGAGGCATGAACGAAAATGAGAGAATCCAGGAAGATTAACCCCTCCTGCACACCTGTTCTGAGAGAATCTCAGAAGGTGGGGCTTTTGACTCAAACAACTCAGACTGCAAGTGGCCTCCCTCCGAAATCTATCCCCAACCTGTGAATAGCTGTAGGTCTGGCAGCTGCTTTGGGACAGTTATTTCACTGTCCCAGAGGAAAGATATTTTGGGGCTTAGTCCTAGCCAGAAATGAGAAGCTAAGGGAAAAGCAGAAACATCACAGAATTTCCAAAAGTATTTTGATAGCAATGCAAAACTTTGCGGAGGCTTGAAGAAAAATTAAAGTACGCTTTTACTTTAGGGATGCCTAGTGGACTGGCTTTGTATTTGGTTGGTAGATTAATTACATGATCCTGTGTCGTCATCTGTGGAAGGGCCTGTAAAGACAGACATGTCGGAGTGCATTGTGGGTATGTGCATGCATGTGTATGCTTATTTATAAATTTTTACTTAGTGTTAGGATTAGTACATATGGAATAGGTAAGTATCCTTTCGGTTTTATTTTATTTAATTTATTTATTTAAATATATTTTATTGATTTTTTTACAGAGAAGAAGGGAGAGGAATAGAGAGTTAGAAACATTGATGAGAGACACATCGATCAGCTGCCTCCTGCACACCTCCTACTGGGGATGTGCCCGCAACCAAGGTTACATGCCCTTGACCGGAATTGAACCTGGGATCTTTCAGTCCACAGGCCGACGCTCTGTCCGCTGAGCCAAACCGGTTACGGCTACCCTTTCGGTTTTAGAGTAATACAGAACTCTTCCTATTTGGGAAATAAGGCAGATGACAACAGGCCTACGTCTGATGGGAAAGTGAGGCAGAGAAGACTTCAGTGAGTGACTCAGACATCTCAGGAAAGGGTCATCTCAAACATGCCCCTGTCATCGCTGGTCCTCAGGACAGTACTGGCCCGTTCCCGTAACTCGGGGACCGTCTGTGGGCCTGCTGGGAAAAATGCATTTCTAATCAACTCATGAAGCCCGCTGTTCCCCTCCAGCTCTTCCTCCACCAGCTCCTGCTCCCACCGCACTGTCGAGGAAAAGTCTCTTCTTACTAAGGTGTCCCTGTCTTAGTGGTTAAAGGACTTGGCTCCTCCCCAGGGACCCAGCAATAGACTATTTTATGGGTTCTTAACCAATTACTTCAAGCTATTGGTTGTTGTTCTGTGACATTTTATTTGTTACAAATGTGCTCATTGTCTCTACAGGCACCCAGGGGCTGTGCTGAGCACAGTGTCATTTTAAAAATAAAACAAAATAATTATGCCCTGGAGGTCAGCAGATGTGGACTTCAGAATTGCTACATTGTAAGAGCGTCCCTCAGTTCTGTGCGTACTCATAAGTGTCTGCCCATCAGTCAGCTTGTGGGGCCGGCCAAATCTGTAGAGTCAGCTTGGGATCAAAGATACAAAAGTGGGAAAGCTTTGCTTATCTCAGCAAAGAAGGTCTTCATGCATCTTGGGACCAAGTCACAGGCATTCCCACGGTGGAAAATGAAAGCAGAGGCTCAGAAGGAACAGGTTTTCCCAGCAGTCCACAGTGTGGGCCCATGTGAAGGGCGAGCGGCTAATGCTGATTCTTGGGCCCAGCACTCAGCAGTTGCGGAAACTATGTTCGTCTGCTCCATGAAGTGCGTATTCAAAACCTCACCCCCGTGGCTCTTTCTTTTTAAGCTTTTCCTTGATAAAGGAGAGAAATTTGTTTTTTGTTTAAAAAAGAAAAAGTATGTTTATACATATGATTATACCTGTAGGAATTTGTTTTCTTTCTTTGAATTTTAGGAGATGGATGTTGCAACATATAAAACCCCCAAAGCAGAGTTTCAGGTTCATATTGTTACTAAATTTAAGATTGAGTTTAATTAAGAAAGTCTTCAAGTTGAATGTTTATTAATAAAGATAATTCAAATGTTACAGTGCTTTGTAGTTTATAAAGAGTGTTCACATTTAATTTTCACAATGTAGAGAGGAAGATGAGGCAGATTTTATCTCCATTTTATGAGTGGAGAGGCCAAAGCTCAAAAAGTTAAGGCTCTCACTCCAAGTCATGAAACTGGTATGTGGAGAATCTAAGTCTTCTGACCCCAAACCCATGCTCTTACTTAACTGGTAATTGATGAGGTGGTAAGGATTGTTGAAAACTAAAGAATCATATGGTTTCTTATTAAAGTTGTGGAAGTTCTTTTTTTTTTTAATCCTCACCCATATTTTTCTTCCATTGCTTTTTTTTTTTTTTTTAGAGAGAGAAAGTGGAAGGGAGAGAGAGAGAGAGAGAAAAACATTAATGTGAGAGAAACACATTGTTTTGTTTCTTTGAATTTTAAAAGATTGATGTTGTAATATGTAAACCCCCCAAATGCACAGGCTGATGCTCCAACCACTGAGCAACACTGGCCAGGGCTGTGGGAGTACTTTAAGATGGAAAGCACGCTTGAGTTTTCTGTGATTTCACTCTCTCTGTCCTAGATTCATCAGCCTTGTTGGCTCGGAAACTTGTGTTTCTAATCCCAATATTGAATAAGATCTAGAAAAATTCTGTTTTCCTCTTAGCGTAGTCCAGCCCAGCTGTGACAACATTGGACCCTTTCAAAATTGGCTCATCCTGGTAAACAGAAAACAATTATTTAAAAAAAAAAACTATATAAATGGGTTTTTAAATTCTAACTTTAGCCTGGCCTATGGCCACAGTAGCTTTCGGGACAGCCAGCTCCAGTTCCTATGCCCTATCCTGTTCGGGTGACCGAGAGGATGTGACAGAACGTGCTCAGACACCTCGCCTAGAGTGGATTTCAGGTCTAACAAGATACTCAGTTCTCCCCGGTATTATTTTCAAGTGTGAGCTCCCTGACCATGTGTCCCGCGGCACCTCCGTTCTGTAGCCACTTCTAGCTCTTTGGGCCTGTTAGACCCCACAGGGTGTGTCACTTACGCTGTGATGGAAGAGCACTAGCCTGGAGGAAGTGGCCGGGATAAGCCCAGGCCCCGCTGTGTGACGCTGGCAAAGCGCTTTGCTTTTCTGAGTCTCGGTCTGGGAGGTGAGTGGATTAAACCAGATGATCTCATCTTTTCCCCAACCTCTGTCCTAGAAGTCTCTCTCTATAGTCACAGACTCCCAAGGGCCAGAACCTAAGAAGATACAGGCTGAGGTGGTGGGGGAAATGCCCTGGTTAACCCGTGCATGTGCACATAGGGGAGAAGTTCAGATTGGACACAGGACCTGGAAATGCAGAGACCCAGCTTCTCCAAAGACTTGGGGAGCTGAAAACAAACTCATCTGGGGCCCAGGGATGGAAGTCACTGAGGCAAGCAAGATAATGACCTCCAGGAGTTCAGACCAAGAGTAGGTGCAAAACTACCACAAGGACTGACAGATGATGCCCAGATGGGGCTCTTTATTGCTAGGATGTAAACTGCACCAGGGCAGGGATTTTTATTCTGTTTGGGAATGGGTCCCTCATATCGGCACTCGATACATGCTGTTGAATGAGCAGTGAATACTTTAAACATGTGATAAGCTAAATGAGCGCTGTGAGGTTATCCAATTTATCTAACTGCATTCACCCTCAAATTACCCCTGTGTCCTAGGGCCAGCCTCAGGGTAGTAGGGGCTCGTTTAGAATCACTAGCTAAACTATTAGCCATGTAGCCAGTCACTCATTGGCTTGGCCTTTCCTCCTACTATGCACGTTCCCTAGTTTGACCCTTGCCCATGGATGTTTGGTCTGACATTTGTGACCCTGCACGTCATCTGTTAATAAACATCCATCCCCGGGATAACCATAATGTAACCATTCAGTCATTAAGCTGAAATGGTCAGCAAGGTAATGCAATCCTCTAGACTCTAGAGACTCTGATTGCGGAGAACTAAGGGCGTGTTAATGTGTAAGTGAATATGCAAGTAAATATTAAACTGAGAGGAAACGAAGAAAACGGGGAGAAAGCTGCCAGGTCTCCGTGCAGGGATAACCAGGGATATGCTCAGATCTGTTTAAAAACACTCTGCTTTGCCTGTGAGAAGCAGACTAAGTAAAATGATTCCATGAACATCATTTTACATATAACAGTGCAGTCAGGGTTTTTTGGGCATGAGGAAAGCCTCACACAGACAGGAAACAAACCAGATAGGGCACTGGGGCTAGAAAAAACCCTCGCAGCTCTTGCAAAACCTGCCCGGAGCCCGACACCAGCGTTCTGCACGGGCGCCCAGCCCCACCCTCTCGGCGGCCGGGCTGTTTCTTGTTTGCACTCTCCTTCGGGCAGGTTCAGGCTGCTCGCTCTGCGTTATCTCCTCTTCAGAATTCAGTTCCAGAACCTGTTGAGTTTGCTCTTCTACTTAACTCCTGCTAATACTAGTAGTTGTTTTTTTTAATAGTTTTCTTTTGCTTTTTTCTTTTCTACCAACCTCTGTGTATTCAGGTCTGTGTCTTCTTAGGACAGAGTTCCTCCCGGGGGTGCTGGTCCGGGCACTGAACACATTGGTTAGCGCCGTCTGTTCCTCCCAAGAGGCATGTAGGTTTACAGGGTTTGGATTCTGTGTGATCTTTGCCCTCTAAGTGGTTTACGACCAAGTAAACAGATAAGACAGGTGAATATCGGGTGATGTATAAAGAAGTAAATCAGTTGACCACAACAACACAAATTATAAG
Organism: Eptesicus fuscus; assembly: GCF_027574615.1. Taxonomy (NCBI): domain Eukaryota; kingdom Metazoa; phylum Chordata; class Mammalia; order Chiroptera; family Vespertilionidae; genus Eptesicus; species Eptesicus fuscus. The sequence goes on along the minus strand of NC_072483.1, from coordinate 50,082,427 downwards.
GAATACATTTAAAACACACAGTTTGCAAAGAAATAGGGCTAGCTGCTGTTAGAAGGCCTGGCAGATAGGATGGATTTATGATTTGTTCATTCCTTCATCCAGTGATAACCAAGTAAATATGCTCTGCTGGACACGGTAAGAAAGAACGTAAGCAGGGCATGGTTCCTCCTCTCCAAGCTCATAGTTTGCAGAAGAGACATGATTGTGTGTACACATATCTAAAATACAAGGTACAAGGTGTTGTGTTACGAGAGACACACAAGGCTTAGGCAAGGGAACAACCATTTTTGGCTGGGGAGGAGGTGGGAGCATTTGAGGTGGGCTTGAAGCACAGGTGGGATTTCATATTTTCACACAACCATTGTTTCAGCAGGCCACTGGTGGCATGAGGTAAATATGTCACATTAACGGAAAAAGCAGTCGTATTTTTCTGGCTTTGCCCCATGTCTGCCATAGTGGCTTTCTCAGAATCTTACAAAATCTGCTCACCCCAATATTATTTTTGGCAGTTGCCAGTTCTTAACTTTTGAGGATCACATCCTCTTTTCAGGATCTGAGAAACTTATAGGACCTATTTCCAGAAAAATAAACATACACACAAAGTAAGTCGCATGCAGTTTTCAGGAGTAGCCTATTCTTAGACTCCCAGGACTCACGGTACCTAGTTGTTGTTTTTTAAATATATTTTTTATTGATTTCAGAGAGGAAGGGAGAGGGAAAGAGAGATAGAAACATCAATGATGAGAGAGAATCACCGATCGGCTGCCTCCCACCCGCCCCCCACTAGGGATTGAGCCCACAACCTGGGCATGTGGGCTCAGAATCGAACCTGGGACCCTTCAGTTCACAGGCCGACGCTCTGTCCATTGAGCCAAACCAGCTAGGGCAAATGGTACTTAGTTTAAGAATTCCTGATGCAAACAGCCCCTGAAATGCAGAAGCCACTGGTGTTCAGAACTACATAGCAGGGCCACACTGCCAGAGCCTTGGGGACTCTCACGTACAGAAGCCACCCTCTGTGCTCTGTCTGGAGTCCCCTGGGTCCCCAGAGCAGGCATAACTCTGAGGGCCAGTTTTGGTGCCAAAGTAGTGCTCCTTGGTAGTGTGCACCACACACACACACACACACACACACACACACACACACACACAGATGGGGGATAGATTTGTACATAGTGTACATATTTTTTAAGTTTCCCTTGAGATTCTGGTATCTGTGATGCGTCCCCTGACACTCACTGCCTTAGGATGTTATTTCCTATGTGCCTCCCGAATCCCTCGTGCTGAGAGACTCCTGGCAAGCCCATCAGACATGCCCAGACGAATCTGAATCCTGGCTCTGAGCCCAGCTTAGGCTCAGGCTGGGACATCTCTCCACCCCCCTTCCATGCTGAATTAATATTGAAGCTGGATGGCAAAATAAGGTCACCAATAAGGAAACTCTATAAAGCAGGTAGTTTACAAGTGTTCAAGAAAATATTTCTATACACAGCTTCATTGAGTAAGTGCTAGGTTGGCGCCTTTTAGAATCAGGGATGTGACCTGGGGATTGTTGCCTGAAAGTTGAGTTGTTCTTTTTTTTTTTTAGAGTGAGTGGAAGCAGGGGTGGAGAGAGAGAGAAAGATTGATGTGAGAGAGACACATTGACTTGCTGCCTCCCGCATACGCCCCGACTGGGGCCGAGGATTGAACCTGCAACCTAGGTACGTGCCCTTGACCGGAAATCGAACCTGTGACCCTTTGTTCTTCAGTCCGACGCTGTAACCACTGAGCCAAACCGGCGAGGGCAAAGTTGAGTTATTCTGATCTGCAGCTTCAGAATTGGACCAACTTCTGGGAGGAGTGGTTGGGATGGATCACATCCCTTTTCTGATTTTTTATACCATTTAACAGCAGTGTGGTTTCTCCCTCAGGACCAAGACTGGTTTACCCACAGGGCAGAGTAAGTACTTGCTTAAGGCACCAATAGCACCCCCTCCAAGTCCCCACGCCCACCTTATCAAGGCCATATGGGCTCTTGTCTCCCTCCAGCCCCCTCCTCAACAGAAAAGGGCAAATCAGGCAGAACTGCAGCTACCCTTCTATTTCTAGAAGGCAACCTGCATCTCTGAAGACTTGAGGACAAACACCTAGTTCACAGACCCCAGAACTTGCCAATAATTATTCTATTTCTAACAGCTACTCACAAATACCCACTGCACCTGGGGATTGGGTCGGGCACTTCAGAAAGGAACCGTTTGTGATGAGGTTGTGGCAGGGAGTATTCTGGGGGATGTGTGTGGAGGAGCCTGTGGGAGGTCCCTGGATTCAAGACACAAAGCGCCTGTTTCCTATCTGTGAACCAGGCCTTCTGCTTGCCTTAAGGTTTACTCTTTCTTTTCTTGTTTGTTTTTGGCTTAAACTGAATGTAAAACTTTTGCTATCATAAAAAAAAAAGAGGAAGAAGAAGGCTTTTAAATCTTTGTGGTTTTAGCCATTTTCAGTCCTGACACTTGTACTGAAATTGTCACGATGTTAGACGTCCTAACAGGGAGGCGAGGAGAAGGGGAAACGGGAAGAGAACTCCTGGCCTCCCTGGGTCTGACTTCAGAGCCCAGGCTCTCTTCTCTGTTCCGGGCGGGCGAGCCAGGAGCCCCAGGGAAGGCCTTGGAGGCAGGGGCGCGCTCACAGTGGGCTGGGGATCCCTACTGGTTTTGTGGTTTTTTTTTTTTTTCCCTTCAATCCAGAGAAAAAATACAATTGCCCAAATAAAAATCCTGGGGACACAGGACCTTACATTTCCCCATAGAAGAAATACAAATGCTCATTTTACATATGAAGAGGCACCCAACTTTAGTGTTGGTTAGGGGAAAGCAAATTACAATGCCAACGTATTTTTCTCTCCTATTTGAAAACAGCTGATTCTGAGATTTGGGAGCTGAATTGTCTTAAAAGATGCGCTCCCCCCTCCTTTATTTTCCCCTGAGAGTTTACTATCTTTGGAATTTATTTCCTTGGAGGTTGGGTGGCCACCTGGATTTGACAGCTTCCAGGGCAGTGTGCTTTTGAATCTGCTTTCCTTTCTGTTTTCCCTCCCAAAGCTTAGTTAGGACTGAGGACTCCGGGCACTGCTCATCAGGAAGGGAACCTGTCACCTTGTGCTGGAACTGCTGGGCTGCAGGGCTCCTGGACTCAACTGGGAGCTGCCGCCAATAGGAACAATCAGGGTTCAGGACTGAGCTCAATATTCAAACGAAATCAAAACCAAACAGAAAACCAAAAGCAGCTACCAAAGGCAGACAAACCAGTGAGGATGATTCACACCTCTGAATATCAAAATATCATTAAAAGGCAAATGAAAATTTGGGGAAAATAATTTGAAGTATATATGAGAGTAATGCGCACTTTCAATTCAATAAGAAAATAAAGAATGCCTCAATGGAAAACTGGATAAAGGGAATAAACAGGTAGTGAGTGCACAGTATAAGAAGTACAGGTGGCACTAGTCATACAAAAATGCTCACCCTCACTAATAATAAAAAAATGCAACTTAAGACAAAAAAAGTGGTATTTTTTATTAGGAAATTGACAAATAAAAATAATAAATGAGTGGGTGAGTATGTGGAGAAATGGGCGCTCCCACAAATTGCTAGTGAGTGAAATTTGTAAAATTCCTCCGGAAGGCAATTTGGCAGTGCATATCAGAAGCCTTAAGGTTGTGTAAACTGTTTGGTAAGCAAGCTCACTTAAAGAAGTTTAACCTTGGGAAATTATCATGGATCTGTGTAAATATTTAGCTACAGTACATTAAATAATACATCTATACTATGAAATATTAGGCAGGTATTAAAAACGATGTCATGATATATCACATTTTAAAAGTTAGTTAAAATTAGCATATAACAGTATAATCCAATTTTTATAAAAGAAAATGTGATGAATAGAAAAAAGACTAAAAGAATATAAGACAGCCCTAGCCGGTTTGGCTCAGTGGATAGAGCGTCGGCCTGCGGACTGAAGGGTCCCAGGTTCGATTCCGGCCAAGGGCACATGCCTGGGTTGTGGGCTCGATCCCCAGTAGGGGGTGTGCAGAAGGCAGCCGATCAATGATTCTCTCTCATCATTGATGTTTCTATCTCTCTCTCCCTCTCCCTTCCTCTCTGAAATCAATAAAGAAATATATATATTTTTAAAAAATATATATATAAGACAGTTATAACCAATGGTTTTTCTAGAGTGGAGGAATTACAGCTAATTTAATTGTCTTTCTTATTATTATCATCTCTATTTTCTAAATTTTCTACAAAGAATATTTTCTTTTCAAAACTAGAAAAATAAACCTCATAATTTTATTTTTTTAGCCAAATGGTGGAATATTTTCACCCTTAGAGGATGGTACCAGTGGAGAAGCTTTATGGCTTCAGAGGTAACTTGGGCAATGAGCTCTATCATTTCCAATGTTTAAATAAGAAGTTTTTTACTATTTGTAATACCTTAAACAATAAGTTTAAAAAAAAAAGAAGTTTTTGGATAGGAAGCAATTTGATTTTGCCCTTTGTGGACTCTAATGCGAAAAATTTACTGTGACTCTTGGACAAGTGATTTAACCTCCTTTTAAAATTAAAATGATATTCTGAGGAATTTAAAGTCCACAATGGCTAATGTGAACATGAAAATAAGTACGGACATTTACAGGGTATAAAAATAACTTAGGGCCCCAAAGCCCATTACACCAGTCTAAACATGAGAAAGCATCAAACACAAATTGAGGGACATTCTACAAAATCCTATATAATAAAGAGCTAATATACTAATTAGACCGAACAGCAGAATGACTGTCCGGACAACCTTCCAGATGACCTTCTGGACGACCGTCTGGACGAAGCCAGGGCTGCAAGGGCCAAACCCCTTGCACGTTTTTCGTGCATCAGGCCTCTAGTACTTTATAATGACTCCTTATAAGAGTCATCGTCATTAGAAGCAAGAAAAGACTGAGAAACTATCACAAGCCAGAAGACACTGAAACCCATCGACTCCCAATGGGGTATCCTGACTTAGATCCTGGAACAGAAGGACATTAGTGAAAAAAAGTGGTGAAATCCAAATAAAGTCTGACGTTTAGTTGACAGTAACATGCCAACGTTGGTTGGGTTCTTAGTTTTGATTAATGTAACATGGTAATGTAGGATGTTAACATTGTAGGATGACTAATCATCCTAGTTTGCCTGGGAGAGGGGTTTCTGGGCATGTGGGACTTTGGTGCTAAAACCAGGACAGTCCCTGGAAAATTGGGATGATTATTTAACCCACATTAGGAAGAACTGGGTTAGAGGTATACTAACTAGTATGGGAGCTCTGTTATCTTTATAACCTTTTTTTGTAAGTCTAAAAGTATTTAAAAATAAAAAGTTTGTTAAAAAATAACAAAATAAAAAAAACACACACAATAAATTAGGGACAGCTGACTAATAGTGGGTAATAGACTAAAGAAGTTAAATATCCATCTAGTCAATGGATGTATTGAAGTCCTACTATGTGGTCAGTTTTCCGCTGGTTCCTGCTTTCAAGTGGACAAAGAAAATACATCCAAATATGCACTACCCTTCTTTCTATTATCTTGCTGTTATGTTTTCAGAGATCTGTGTTTGTGGGGAACCCTGTGGGCTTATTAATTTGTCCTTTCTATGCTTTCACTTTTAACATACATTAAATATGTCTTATAAAGTTTGTACTTCTCTCCATTCCACTGCTTTATCTGTGGATTTTACCTACCTTCAAAAGATTCTTTTCTAAGCCCTACTTGTATGCTCTGATCTCCTCAAAAGTTTCTATGATTAAACTCTGTTCAACTCTACTATGTACAGTCCATATGCTATTCTCAGTTTTTCACTCTCAGTATTGCACAAGATTTTTAAAATGAAGATTCTCTCTTTACTTTTTTCTCCCATTTAAAAAGTAAGCTATTAGCCCAGCTGGTGTGGCTCAGTGGTTGAGCGTCAACCTATGAACCAAGAGGTCATGGTTCAATTCCTGGTCAGGGCACATGTCTAGGTTAAGGGCTCAATCACCAATGTGGGGCATAAAGGAGGCAGCCAATCAATGATTCTCTCTCATCATTGATTTTTTTTTCTCTTTCTCCCTCTCCCTTTCTCTCTGAAATCAATTAAAAAATATATATAAAATATTTATTTAAAAAAGTAAGCTATAATTTACATATGGTAAAACTTGCCTTTTAATGTATCATTCTATGAATTTTTTATTACTCTACTAGATTTTGACTTATAATTCAAATATTTTCATTTTCATTCTTAGTAGATTTTGAATTAATAATGACAAAGTTGACTTTATCTTTGACTATGTCTATATCAGTTATAATAAATAAAATCCATATTAAATTATTGCCCATTCCCTAAATATCCCTTTTCACCTGAGTACAAAATGTAGACTTACTAAGATTAACTTCAATGGATGACAGGATATTGTAAATTTTGTAGAAAATCAATTATTGGAAGTGCCAGAAAGTTATGATTTAATTTAAAGAGCTGTCATGGGCTCACATCTTATCTGCCTCAGTGTTGTGAAATAGCCTTGGGCCTAATGACAAATATTAGCTGAGGGAAGCCATGAACCAATTACTTGGGATAAAGCACCATGAAAGGAATACCATGTAAACAACTAATCTAGAAGTTAGAGAAGTATGGTATAGGGATGAACCACTTAAGTAGATTAAACATTGACTTTGATATCAAAGTGTGGCATAGTTTGAAATGGAGTGGATTACAAAGCTCCAGGGATCAATATTAGGACCAATTTTATATGTCAGTGACTTAGAAGAAGGAACATTCAGTAAGCTACTATACAAAACCAGACGGAGGGACAGTCAATACAAAGAAGGAATGAAATGACTAGAGTAGACTAGGAGCATAAGCAGATCAGTGGTTTATTCAATTCAGTGTGGAGGAAATATGAAGTAGAAAGATTATCTTACCGTAATGTGAAATCAGAATGTTCAAAATAGAGTAAAAACTCAAGAGATGAGTAAATGAGCATACTAGAAATAAATTAAAATAATTCAAATGCTGTAAGAAAGGAATATTGACCATAGCATTTAAATATTAACTTAAGTAATAATTTTAAATTTAAAAATTAAGTCTATTTTTTTAATATACTAGACTAAGAAAATAATTCACTGGAATACATATAATTAGAGAAAAAATAATAACACACTGTCAAGGATGATAGAACCCTTAAATTATGGGTAGTTATCAATACCAGGAATATTTTAAATTAGGTGATAGAATCAACCAATTTATATTTTATTAAGCTTTATAACTTACATATATATTACACATACTTTATATATCAAATGGCTTATAATAAAAACATTTAAATATTTCCTTATAAGGTTTTGATAATTTGTCCAGTTGATGAATACTAGATTTCTGGCCCTTTTATAATTAACAGGTCATACTATCAGCAGTTTCTCCATTAAAATAAGAAGTCTGAAACTTCAATCCTAACAGAATCCAAATTCGTGGCTTAATGAAATCAATGAGTTAATTCAATATATATTTGTTGATTATATTCTATTTGCTCATATAGAACTCTTGTTAAACAATATGTCTCCCTTGATAGCGCATAGAAATCTAACGTTCTCCTTTAAACACTTGAAAGTCAACTAAGTTAATGTGATAGCTTTAAAAAAATGTCCTAGTAGGACAAATGAAGAGCTGTTTTGTTTGCAAACCATACTGCTCTCCTTCCTTGAGAATGGCTGTCTATGAACGCCAGAAGGGTGAGGGGTGCTTGTGCACAAAATGCTAATGATTAAAACAGTGGTGACAATGCTGTCATGAATTATAAGGGTAACGGAAAGCTAAAGGCAAGGTAGTTATTAATTGCTGGAAGCAATGGCTTTATGGAAAGAGGTTAAGACTTGAAGCTTGAAGGCTTGTTAGAATTTGCATGAGCCCTGGGGCGGGGTGGGGGGTGGGGCGGGTAGGGAAGGACAATGCTCGCGGCAGGGTGAGTTAACTGCTCAGAGGTAAGAATGATTAAATATAGGGCAGCGAGGAGTTGTGAGAGAGGGACCCTTGCTTACAGTAAATCATGGGCATCACTAATGTTTTTTGAGCAGTAGGGGAAGATTCATTCGGTGGCAGGTGCAGAATGGAAAGGAGCAGGAAAGTCTGGAGTACCCTAGCGATGCAGAAGTCCAGCCAGGGCTAGCATGCTTTGATCTCTTTCGGGGAGCTGACTGATCCTCAGTGGTTTCTGAATTCCGAGAGCACCTTTTAACGCATCTAAAGTACTTTAGACTTTATTTATCTTCTATAATATCTGACTTTGTTTATGTTTCTAGTTTGTTTCTTAATTGGTTTATCTGCTTCTAGTGGGTAGGGGCCATGCAATATCTTGCCGAGTGGGGTTCAATACATTTTGTGGTTTCAATGAACGGGTAGCTGAGAGAGATTCTGCAGGAAAACTTGTTAGCACCTGGTAAATGGCTGCCAGTGGGAGAAGGAGAGAAATGTGTGAAAGGTAACTTCACCTCTGGGCCGCTGAGAAAACAATGAGGACATTGTTGTCAGAGACAAGAATATCCTAAGGGAGAGGGGAGCTGGTCTGCAGAAAAAGTTATGTGTTTAACTTTGAACATTCTTAGTTTGAAGTAAAAGTGAGACATTCAAGAGGAATTTACAGTGCTTGAGGATATGGAACTGGAACTCTGGTGACAACTAAAGATAAGATTTGGGACTGATTTGAGAGGCAGGGCTGGAGTTTCGGGGATGGTTGAGTTTCCAGGGGATGAATTTGTAAAGAAAGGCTCAGTGGCCCTGGCCGGTTTGGCTCAGTTGATAGAGCGTCAGCCTGCGGACCGAAGGGTCCCAGGTTTGATTCCTGGGTTGGGGGCTTGGTCCAACCTGCAGGAGGCAGCCAATCAATGATTCCCTCTCATCATTGATGTTTCTATCTCTCTCTTCCTCTCCCTTCCTCTCTGAAATCAATAAAATATATATATTTTTTAAAAAATATTTTTTTAAAAAAGAAAAGTTTAGGGAATTAAAAACTGAATCTGGAGTAATGTTCATATTTAGGGGCTGGAAGGAGCAAAAGAAACCTTAAAGCTGCAGTGTCCATTTAGGTGGCCACTGGCTACTTGTGGCCATTTATATTTAAACTAGAGGCTCCATGCACGAAATTCATGCATTCCGGGGGGGAGGGGGAGTCCCTCAGCCCGGCCTGCATCCTCTCGCAATCCAGGACCCCTCAGGGGATGTCTGACTGCTGGTTTAGGCCCGATCCCTGTGCAGTCGGACATCCCTCTCGCAATCCAGGACCACTGGCTCCTAACTGCTCACCTGCCTGCCTGCCTGATCACCCCTAACCACTCTGCCTGCCGGCCTGATTGCCCCTAACTGCCTCTGCCTCGGCTCCCACCGCTGCAGCTTCGTCCAGAAGAACGTCCAGAATGACATCTGGAAGGTCGTTCCGCTGTCCAATCTAATTAGCATATTACGCTTTTATTATTATAGATTATTTAAAATTAAATAATTGAAAATTCAGTTCCTTGATCACACTAGCCACATTCCAAGTGCTCAAGAGTCACAGCGGGTTAGTGGTTACTGTAATAACAGTGCAAATAAAGCGTTTCCATCATCACAGATCGTTTCATTGGACAGCTTTGCAAAGATACAGAGAAATACTCATTTTAGAAAAAAACAGAGAGCAGATGACCTTTCAAGGGAAGACAGAGTTTTAAAGAGGAAATGTATACAGTGTCAAATGCTGAGAAAAGCTGAAAAGAATAAAAATGAGGGTGGGGGGATCCATGGATTTGGCAATAAGGAAATCATTGGAGACTATTAGGATAGCAATTTTGAGTAGCTTGGTAAGACAGAAATTGAGTGTAGCATTAAATTAGGAAGGCAGTAGGCAGCAAGTTATTGAGACCTTAGACAAAGAAAGGAAAGAAAGAAGACTATAAAGAAAAATTTGGAGTGTTTTTTGAAGATGGAGAGACTTGCTCCTATTTGAAGAGAAATGGACAGAGGCCTGTGAAGATGGTAAGGGCTCTGCCTAGGAAAAACTCCCTGTTTCTCCCTGTACTTGCACACTCGAATAATCAAAACACTTATCTTCTGGTCAACAACTGTGTGTGTTTATTATGTTAAACAATTCTCTGACACCGGCTGGGTCAATTCAATTCAGTTCTGACACTGTCGACCTGGAATTAGTATCAGCTCTCACAGGTTAAGGGCTCAGTCCTAGAAGCCTGTCTCCACTTCAGACACCAATCACAAGTCCTAGGTGGTCACCAGTACTTTTGACCGACCAGCTATAAATTGGGGTTCCCACATTCCCTTCTTGGGTTGGATAATTTGCTAGAATGGCTCGCAGAATTCAGGGAAATACGATTACCAATATACCATAAAGGATATAGGTCAGGGACGGGGAACGTCAGGCCTGCAGACCGTGTAAGGCCTGGGAAATCATTTGGTCTGGCTTGGCCAAGTCATTAGGGGGGAGTTAATTAAATGTTTGACCAAATATAGCAGGCTAATTTTAAAATTGATAATTTTTATGGCCCTTGAATTATGTTATAAACAACCAAACGGCAGAAAAAAGGTTCCCCATCCCTGATATAGATGAACAGCCCGATGAAGAGGAACATGGGGTGAGGTATGGGGAAGGAGTGCAGAGCATCCTAGCCAGCATGCCACCTTCCTAGCACTTTCATGTGTTCAGTAACCTGGAAGCTTTCCAAACTTTGGGGAATTTTATGGAGACTCTACCATGTAAGCATGACTGATTAACTCTCTCTGGAGGATGGGGGGTAGGGGGGAGGACGGGGACCGAAAGTTCCAAGTTCCTAATCATGGCTTGGTCTTTCTAGTGACCAGCCCCCATCCAGGGGCCCACCCAAAGTTGCCTCATTAGGAAAAAAAGATGCTCCTATCATCCAGGAAATTCCAAGGGATTTAGGAGCTCTGTGTCAAGATTCTGGGTCAAAGACCAAGCATTTGAACAAAAACTCACTTGGTGCTTCTATCACTTAGGCAGCTTTGTGCTAGGAACCAGGGGTCTAGTCCTGATACATCAAGGTTTCTGGTTTGATTCCAGGTTAGGGCACATACAGGAATCAATCAATGAATGCATAAGTAAGTGGAACAAAACATCAGTGTTTCTCCTCTCTCTCACTCCTCCTTTTCTCTCTCTAAAATCAATCAATAAATATAATTTTTAAAAAATAAATGCAATTATATACACATAATACATACATGTATAATAATATCTAGTGTTATGGTGTAATCCACAATGATTCATAAATTATGTTATATTCATTAAATAACATTTAAAATAAGTGAAAAGAGAGATGATTCATCATGGATACATCTCAAAAGTAATGAGTGAAAAAAGCTATTATAGCAGGATAAACAGAATAATATCATTTATATAAAGTTTTAAAACATACAAACTTATATTCTATACTCTATGTGGATATGTACATGTGAAATAAAACTATAAAATATTGCATGGGAATGATAAATGCTAAATTTTAAATGGTAATTGCCCTTGGTATGGAGAGGAAACTGAGATTTGAATGGGTATCCATTTTTATTTGCAATGTTTCCTTAAACTAGGTCAAGTATATTATTATTATGATATTGTTCTCTATTACTACTCTGTTTGCCTGAAATAGTGCATAATCATTATTTTATTTTTTTAAAAAATATATTTTATTGATTTTTTACAGAGAGGAAGGGAGAGGGATAGAAAGTTAGAAACATCAATGAGAGAGAAACATTGATCAGCGGCCTCCTGCACACCTCCTACTGGGGATGTGCCTGCAACCAAGGTACATGCCCTTGACCGGAATCGAACGTGGGACCTTTCAGTCTGCAGGCCGACGCTCTATCCACTGAGCCAAACCTGTTAGGGCCATAATTATTATTTTAAACAAACAAAAAGAATAAATTAATAAGTGAGTCCATGGCAGATGTAGTAAAATAAATATGCTCAGGCAACTGATTGACTGAAGGAGTGGAGGGGAGCAAGAGAATGATGCTCTAACCAACTGAGCTACCCGGCCAGGGACATTTATTTTTTACTCCACTTCTTGGGTTGAAATGGAGTGATGAGATAGTGCAGCATTTCAGCCATTTTAGAGGTAAATGGAAAAATGCTGTTCCTTCAAGGCAGGTAAAAATAGTTTTCAATTCAACTTTCCCCCTGCCACCGTATCCTTTATCCACTGCCGCCCCCCCCCCCCAACTTCCTCTTACATTCTGTAAGCCTTGGTTCTTTTGGGACTAGTTAATGAATATGTCTAATTTGTAGGATTAAAGGATAGAAAAAAAATTTATTATAAGAGAGATTGAATCATGAAGTATGAATACACTTTATAGTGAAGGTTGCTGCTCATTTAAAAAATATAATTTTTTATTGATTTCAGAGAGAAAAAGAGAGAGGAGAGAGAGACAGAAATATTGGGGGATGGAGCCTACAGCTGAGCATGAACAGTGGGAATCAAACCGTGACCTCCTGGTTCATAAGTCAATGCTCAACCACTTAGCCACGCCGGCCAGGCTCTTGCTCATCATTTAAGGACACCACACCTCTGCCCCTGGGTCCAGGTGAGGCCGGACTCCGGGTCCGGGTGAGGCCAAGTGCCCCTGGACCCGGATGACGCTGGATCCCGTGCCCGGGCGAGGCCAAGCGCCCCTGGGTCAGGGAGAGCCCACACACCCCTGGGTCCAGGCGAGACCATGTGTCCCTGGATCCGGGTGAGGCCACGTGCACGTAGGCCCGGGTGAGCCCAAGTGGCCCTGGGTCTGGGAGAGGCCAAGCGTCCCTGGGTCCGGGTGAGACCATGTGTCCCTGGATCCGGGTGAGGCCTCGGGCACCTAGGCCCGGGTGAGGCCACGTGCCCCTGGGTCTGGGAGAGGCCAAGCGTCCCTGGGTCCGGGCGAGACCATGCGTCCCTGGATCCGGATGAGGCCTCGTGCACCTAGGCCCGGGTGAGCCCAAGTGGCCCTGGGTCTGGGAGAGGCCAAGCGTCCCTGGGTCCGGGTGAGACCATGTGTCCCTGGATCCGGGTGAGGCCTTGTGCACCTAGGCCCGGGTGAGCCCAAGTGGCCCTGGGTCTGGGAGAGGCCAAGCGTCCCTGGGTCCGGGTGATACCATGTGTCCCTGGATCCGGGTGAGGCCTCGTGCACCTAGGCCCGGTGAGCCCAAGTGGCCCTGGGTCTGGGAGAGGCCAAGCGTCCCTGGGTCCGGGTGAGACCATGCGTCCCTGGATCCGGGTGAGGCCTCATGCACCTAGGCCCGGGTGAGCCCAAGTGGCCCTGGGTCTGGGAGAGGCCAAGCGTCCCTGGGTCCGGGTGAGACCATGTGTCCCAGGATCTGGGTGAAGCCTCGTGCACCTAGGCCCGGGTGAGCCCAAGTGGCCCTGGGTCGGGGAGAGGCCAAGCGTCCCTGGGTCCGGGTGAGACCATGTGTCCCTGGATCCGGGTGAGGCCTCGTGCACCTAGGCCGGGTGAGCCCAAGTGGCCCTGGGTCTGGGAGAGGCCAAGCGTCCCTGGGTCCGGGTGAGACCATGTGTCCCAGGATCCGGGTGAGGCCTCGTGCACCTAGGCCCGGGTGAGCCCAAGTGGCCCTGGGTCTGGGAGAGGCCAAGCATCCCTGGGTCCGGGTGAGACCATGTGTCCCTGGATCCGGGTGAGACCATGTGTCCCTGGATCCGGGTGAGGCCTCGTGCACCTAGGCCCGGGTGAGCCCAAGTGGCCCTGGGTCTGGGAGAGGCCAAGCGTCCCTGGGTCCGGGTGAGACCATGTGTCCCTGGATCCGGGTGAGGCCTCGTGCACCTAGGCCCGGGTGAGCCAAGTGGCCCTGGGTCTGGGAGAGGCCAAGCATCCCTGGGTCCGGGTGAGACCATGTGTCCCAGGATCCGGGTGAGGCCTCGTGCACCTAGGCCCGGGTGAGCCCAAGTGGCCCTGGGTCTGGGAGAGGCCAAGCGTCCCTGGGTCCGGGTGAGACCATGCGTCCCTGGATCCGGATGAGGCCTCGTGCACCTAGGCCCGGGTGAGCCCAAGTGGCCCTGGGTCTGGGAGTGGCCAAACGTTCCTGGGTCTGGGTGAGACCATGTGTCCCTGGATCCAGGTGAGGCCTTGTGCAACTAAGCCCGGGTGAGGCCACGTGCCCCTGGGTCTGGGAGAGGCCAAGCGTCCCTGGGTACGGGTGAAGCCAGATCCTGGGTCCGGGTGAGGCCGTGCGCCCCTGGATCCATCCGGGTGAGGCTGGGTCCCAGGCCCGGGTGAGACCACGCGCCCCTTGGGTATGGGTGAGGCCACGTGCCCCTTAGTCCAGGTGACGCCGTGCCCCTGGGTTCGGCCGAGACCAAACCAGAGGGAGTCGGACCTCCATTACCACCATTTGTCCACCATCCAGAGCTGAGGGGTCAGTGCTGACATGTACACATAAGGAACTACTGGACATCGAAATTGGGTCTCAAAAGAACTGTTGGTCCAGGGGGAAGCTCGCTACAGATTGATTCATTTGCCTGTCAGCATAAATATTATTGCTCGTCTCACATTCAGTTCTTATTAGTATATATCTAGTGACATTTGATCTCATTCATCTAGAGGGCCTAACTCATTTGGGAAATAAAAATCTTGAGCGAGGTGACTATTACAAGGTCAAATAAATTTTTTTCATACAGTATTTATTGGTTAATTGTAATTTTCTATTCATCCTTTATTTTCCCACAAGATAACTGTTGACAATCTTTCTGCTTAATATTAAACATCCTCAACGTGTTCAGTATTGGTTAGAGCATTCAAAATATATGATCCCTCACACAAGGAGCTCACATTCTACAGACTTGCTTTAAAAATGACCCTCCTTATAAATATGTATCTGTTTTATCTATTATATTTTTTATCTTTAATTTTTTTTACATGGTGGGTAGGTGAATTTTTTAAGTGGATCATTTAAGACTTGGTATATTGACTGGTAAGATGGATACATATGGGTTTGAATCTGCCACTTATCTGAAAATGAAACTGAGCAAGTCCCATAATCTTACTGAGCCTCAGGTTCCTCACCTATAAAGTGATAGACCTATGATACTTAACTCCTAGGGCTGAACAGAGTTAATATGTGAAAGAGTTGGCATGCAGTAAAAGCTCAAAATTTTACCTCTTCCTTTTGGTAGATTAAGAAAAAATAAGACAAGCCCGGCTGGTGTGACTCAGTGGTTGAGCACTGGCCTATGAACCAGAAAGTCAGAGCTCAATCCCCAGTGCGGGGGCATGCAAGGAGGCAGCCGATCAATTATTCTTATTATTGATGTTTCTATCTCTCTCCTTCTCCCTTCCTCTCTGAAATCAATAAAAATGTATTTAAAAGAAAAAATAAGACAAGAGATATGGTTTTTAAGGTATATTTTTGAGAAAGTAGGGAAGATACAAAATATAAAGGGGGTTAGGTATACCTAATCATGTCAGCCAGAATGCTTCTGAAATATGGTGGTGATTATGGAAACAGAACGAACTTGAAGATTCCTGAAGTTCAGTGTTAACAGGTTAGAGACCCAGGGGGGCAGGTCAAAAAGGAGGGTCACAATCACAGAAACAAAAGTTAAGTAAAAAAAAACATTGATTTAGGTAAAACTATACAAAACAGCTACCTTTTCTAGATAAAAAATGGTTGAATATTGGCAATTTCATGTGGTCCATGTAATAGATGCTCAGGAGGCAAGAAAAGCATTAAGGCAGTCCTTTAGGGGTAGTGCAGTTAACCAGGGCTTTGGCTGTATTTATGTATGTATGTATGTATGTATGTATTTATTTGACGAAATGCCAGATGGCAGAATTTTATGATTTTAGTAACACATACAACGTTTACACCATCTAATCATTTTCTTCGCTGCGCAGCCTTGGGATTGGTGACTCTGATGGCCCGCTGGGCTGCAATTTCCACAATGGCTTTGGGCTCTTTGAGGAGACGTTGTGAGCAACCTCAGCACAGTGAGACTTGTTGCACATCAGCAGCACTTCAAGCTCCTTGACGTTACGGACCAGAAACTTCCGAAAGCCACTGGGCACAGCCTGTGCTTCGTTTTCTTGTTGCTCCCATAGCCAATGTTGGGCATCAAGATCGGGCCCTTGAATCTTCTACGCACCCTATTGTCAATGCCTCTGGGTTTCCGCCAGTTCCGCTTAATTTTGACATATCGGTCTGACTGGTGCCGGATGAACTTCTTGGTCCTCTTCTTGACAATCTTGGGTTTCACGAGGGGTCTGAGGGCAGCTGTGGTGCCGAGTAGGAGATGGCTGCCACCTCCATCGCTTTGGCTGTTTTTAATACAGAATGGCTGGTCTCTTGTAGATGTGAATCAAGCGTTACTTAGCGGTCTCTTCTCTTTGTAGAGAAAAAGGGGCTTGAAAATGGGTGAAAGAGTTCATGCAGATCTATAGAAGTCTTCAAGGCCCTTAGATAGTCATTGGTTTCCAAAGGATTTAAGAAAATTACATAACACATATAAGGTTTTAAAAAATTAAGTCTTTATTGTTCAAAGTATTACATATGTCCCCCCCTCCCCCCCTCCCCCAATTGACCCCTTCTTGCCCACCCGTCCCCTGCCCCAGGTCTTCACCATGGCCTACACGGGTTATGCATATATGGTTGATCTCTCCCCACCCACCCTCCCTTCCCTCTGACATTCCGCAGTCTTCTATGCTTCTATATCTCTGGATCTATTTAAAAAATACTTTTATTGACTTCAGAGAGGAAGGGAGAAGGAGAGAAATAGAAACATCGATGATGAGAGAGAATCATTGATTTGTGGCCTGCAACCCGGGTTTGTGCCCTGACCAGGAATCGAATAGTGACCTCCAGGTTCATAGGTCTGTGCTCAACCACTGAGCCACATTGGCCAGGCTCTCTGGATCTATTTTGTTCATTAGATTCCACATATGAGTGAGAGCATGTGATATTGTCTTTCTCTTACTGGCTTATTATACTCTCCAAGTGAGGAAATTGAAGAGGAGGGAAAAGCAAGTGACACCCAGATCTCCTACTGTGATGTAAACAGTGGCCAGCACAGAATTTCCTCAAATCATCTTTGGAAAGGAAAAAGTATAAATAATTTCCAGCACAGTACTTTTCTGATAAGGAACTGCAATTCTGGACTCCTATGTAATGTAGCAGTAGGTATCATCGAGAGGGTAACCTCTGCTGAGAAAACAGGCAGCTTTTAATGAACATAAACTGTATTTCAGGATTTGACTGTAGTACTGGAATAGTTAAGAAAAGGTGTTTTTTTCAGAGACCATTTCCAACCTTCTTGATATTCCACGGCAATACCCTTTTAAGTGTGATCTGAGAGGGTCCTCTGAATTTGATTGTGATGCTTTCGGCACATGTATCTTTTAAAACCATCGCATTAACAGCAGGATTGTTATCTCTGGTAAGTTACTTTTTCTTTTCAGAAAGATTAGATGAAAAGTTTTTGCATTTTGTCAATATGGTCTACGGACCAAAAAAGTTTCAAAATGATTTCATTTGTCAAGTGGTATCAATGAAGAAATGAATTGAATTCTTGTGGCCGAATACTTTACTCTCTATGGGTGGCTGAACTAAGACTTTGTAAAAGGGGCATGGAGGTGGTATGCTTAGACCCATAACATATGTCCCTATTCCTGGAAAAATAGCTGAAAAAACCCCCCACAAAAACCTCTTCTAGGGAGAGCTATCTTCTATCCCACATATCTATGGGCTAAGAAGAGAGACAATGCTGTGACTTCCCTCCTCTGCAACCCCCAAATCAGCTTATTTCCTTTAAAATTAAAGTGTAAAATGGTACAGTGTTTATGCTACTTAGCTTTTAAAGCGATTCTTCTACTTAAACGTGAGACTAAAATGTGTTTTGGAAGAGATCAAGCCCATTGTTGGATTCATATCGTCTTGTTTTGCCTGCTTGTGAATTTTAGGTCACTTCCCTGGAAGTCTATCTTTTGTACAGGTGAGTGCCAAGTAACCATACGACTTCTCTTACCCTCTGAGAACAGGTCAAAAGTATGTGCTTTAGAACTGGGACTCAAACTCATAAATGGATTACGAATTCTTTTCAGTTGGCACACACAAATGTAGTTTAAGTGCTGGACTTTACAACCCCATCCCCTGGCACAATGTTGTCACACAAAATATAATAATCACAGTAATTGGATTCTTGTTTGAGTCAGATTTCTAGAAAAAGGCTATCGTGGACAGCATTCCCACCTCTTTAACTTAACCTTTCTTGGCAATTAGATCTAAAGGTAATAGGCAGAGATAGATGTCTCTTTGTTGGCAAAACACACACAAAAAAACCAGCATTTTCCTCCCCAGGATGACAGCAAAATATCAAGGATGCCAAAGAGAAAAGGAGTGTTAATCTAGTGAGACGAGATTTTAAAGTATAACTAAAATGTTCCAAGAAAAAAAATACTCGCTGAGATTCACTATTTAAAACATGTTGGCAAGTGTTGGTTTTTTGTTTTTTTCACGTTTGACTTGTTACCAAGACGATTAAGAAACAGGGAATATGATTATGTGACTGGGTTTTTTAAATAAAAAGTATCCTGCACCTCTGAGGGTATTATATATATATATATTTACATATACACACATGCCACGTTCTAAATGAAATATACTTGAAAGTGGCTGTTTTGGTGCCATTGGCAAGAAGGAAAGCTCTGCTCTCTGTGAGGTGAATTATTTCTTTGTTTTTAAGTGCCTGCCTCCAGGGTACAAAAGTGGGAGATGAATAGGAAGGAAACCTGGGACTAAGGGGGATGGGGCCGAGATGGCTGGGACTGAATCTATGAGCTGAATGTCAGAGAAAATCCTCCTCCAGCCTCGGAAGGGGTGTCTCCCCCAATACCAGCTCCCTCCCCCCGGGCGCGCGGGGCGGGTCTGGTTTGCTCAGTAGCAGCAGCGGCCGCAGCAGCAGCCCCGGGGCTGAGCGGCGGCGGCCTCCCGGCAGTGCAGGGAAGCGGCGATTCCGAGAGCGCGAGGCCCAGGGGAGATCCGGCCGAGGCTGCCGCCGGGATGGAGGAAGCGTCGAGTGGAGCTGAGCCACCGGGGAAAGGTTTCCTCCCCAGCTCAGCTCCCCTACAGCTTGGCAAGGCCCGTTTCGAGCGCCTGCGAGGTGGAAGAGGCCTGCGCCTCGGGTCTGGCAGCGGCAGCCGGCAAGCAAGTCGGGCACAGCGGGGTAATAGGCCAGCAGTAGCCGCTCTCGGGAACCTACACCGCCTAGGCCGCTCATTGTCTCTCCCCTCCACCCGGGGGGCAAACAGGAAGCGCGCAGCCGGGCTGAGCGACGGACAGGCGTCCAGGCCAATGAGCACCGCCGACAGTGAGCGTGGCGGCGAATGAACGCGGAGAAGAGGGGCGGGACTTCCGGGCGGGCTGTCACCCTCTTCCCCCCTTTTGGGCTGGAGGCTCCACCTTTTGTGTTTCCCGCACAGTCAATCAAAATAGGAAAAAAAATTCCCCGGACCGCTCCGGCCGTGTCCGCCGCCGCTTCCCGCATCCTCTCCCGCCGCCGCCGCCTTCGCTCCTCACCATGTGTAAGGCGGCGGGGAGCCCCGCCTGAGGTGCCCTAAACACACTATGACCGGTACGTAAAGCCGAGAGAGCAACCCTTGCTGCTGCCGCCGCCGCCGCCGCCGCCGACCACAGCCCGCTCCGGGCCGCCGCTGCCGGCTCCCGGCCCCGTGTGTGCGACCGAGTGTCTGTGAGAGGCAGAAAGCCGCAGTCCCCTCCCCGCCAGCCACGGTCCACCCCTCCAGCCCCAGCAGCGCCGTGTCCCCTCCGGGCCCCGGGCGGGCGGCCCGGTCCGCTGGGAGCGCATCCCCTTGCGTGCGGGCGCGGGCGGCGGGCGGGCGGGCGTGTGAGTGACTGACGGTGCGAGAGGAGCGAGCGCGAGTGCGAGCGAGCGGCGCGGAGGGAAAGGGGAGGAGAGGAGAGGAGAGGGGGCAGGGGCAGCGCGGGGAGGAGGAGGAGGGATAGAGGAGGAGGAGGAGGGTTACAGCGCGGCGGGCGGGGGCAGCCGCGGGAGGGGAGGAGGGAGCCGCCGCCGCCGCCGCCGCCGCGGGGCGGGTGGGGGAGGGGAAGGGGAGTCGGTCCGGGCTTTCGGAATAATTTCGACTCGGCCCGCGGGCCCCCTCCCTCTCCTCCACCCGCCTTCCTCCCCCCCTCCCCCCCCGCGCTGTGCCTGCAGCTCCTGAAAAGCCCGTGAAACAAGAGGAAATGGCTGCCTTAGACGTGGACAGCGGCGGCGGCGGCAGCGGCGGCGGCGGCCACGGCGAGTATCTGCAGCAGCAGCAGCAGCACGGAAACGGCGCGGTGGCGGCGGCGGCGGCGGCCCAGGTGAGGCGCGGCTGAGCCCCGGTCGGCTCCCCCCTCGCGCCGCTTTCTCCTCCCCTCGCTCTCCCCTCCCTCCGCGCCTCTCTCCTCCCCTCCCCCCGCCCCGGGAGCTGCCGCCCGAGGCGCCAACGCTCCGACCCCGCCCGCTCTCCCCCGCCCGCCGCCTTTTTGTGTGTGTGTGTGTGTGTGTGTGTGTGTGTTTGTGTGAGTGTGTGTGCGCGCCCTCCCGGAGGTGGGATCGGGCGGAAGGTGGAGGCCCGGCGCGCTGCCCGCCGCCCGCCTTCCCGCGGACGCTCGAGCGGGTGTGCGTGCGAGCGGGAGGACACGAGTCGGCGTGCGGGAGGAGGAGGAGGAGGAGGAGGAGGAGGAGGTGAGCGCGGGCTGGCGCTCGCCCGGGCGCAGCCTGCGAGGACCGAGTCGCACTTCCTGTGTGAGCGGCGGCCCGGCCCTAACCGCCACCCCTCCCCCTGTCTCCCTCTCTGAACCCGCCCATCGGGGGTAGGACACTCAGCCGTCACCGCTCGCTCTGCTGGCCGCTACCTGCAGCAAGATTGGGCCGCCATCGCCGGGCGACGACGAGGAGGAGGCGGCCGCCGCAGCCGGGGCCCCCGCCGCCGTTGCAGGCGCGGTAAGTCTCGCGCGCGCGCGGCCCGCCCCCGCCGAGGCCCGGCGCCCGCCATCCCAGGCCTGTGGCGCTCCCGCCGCCCCAAGGCCTCCCGGGCGCCCGCGCCTTCCCCGACGCGGTACGGACCGTTCGCGCGGCCAGGGCGCCCTTTCCTGCTCCTTCACACACTTGTGTGGGTCTGGGGCCAGCCCGGGCTTTCCCTAAATTGTCACTGCGGAGCCTCGATTCAAATTCGCTACAAAATGAGGTCTGGGCGGGCGGGGGTGGAAGACTCCAAAATGGATGTTTGAGTAATTCATATCACTGCTGAAAACTCCTTCCCTGAACGCTACAGAATTTTCAAGCACAGCCTATCGGCCATAGATAGTATCAGCTAGAGGCACAGTGTCTTTAGTTTTTAGTATTTTTGAACCTGGAGCTTTTTCGGTTGGAAGTTACTAGAGCTTACTGATTTAAACCGTAAATTGTTAAAAAAAAAAAAAAAAGAAAAATGGAAGGAAGGTTTACTCTTTGAATTATCTTTTTGTATGCAGGAGTGGATACTTCGAAGTGCTTTTTCAGTGGCCATTCTAAATTGTCGAGTTTTAGTTTTTGCAGACTCTTATTTTGCAGTAATTTTTCATAAGTCGAATAAGTGAAACATTTAATTAGCGGCTGTTGAAGTCGCTGAAGTTACTTAGATAATATTTTGGCTTTTGAAATTGAACCTGAATACCAGTGTTAGAAACAAAAGTACATGTAAGAAGTTGTACTTCCATGCATGCTAATGCACACCACACTTACCAGTTGAATTTAGTTGGTAAAGCCGTATTATTATCATTGCTAGTCTGATGGGACGTGGTAAGATGCTTTTTTGTAGTGTTTTTAGAGTGTCTGGAGCAGGGGGAGGAGCTGACGTGTTATCTGAGGGCTTAATTCAAATGATCTCAGATTCTAGAGGGAAAACAGCTTTTAGCACTGTTGCTTGTGACTTTTATATTTGCTGGCATCATTACTGCTGGCATTAGTGTAACACGTAGATGTATTTACTTACTAAAGTAATTGAAGTATTTCCCTTTGAGGTGGATTATAGGAATTGATTTGTGTGTAGTGATGTTTGGAAGTAGTCACAGTAGACAAAAACCGTTTGATATTTGATATAGTCTGCTGGAAATTCTTAATATTTCTAGGCATTAAAAGTGAAGCTAAAGTTAAGCTATGTTGTTAAATGTTGTATTTGTAATTTTAGTGCTTCAAGTTATATTGTAGAGAGAGATGAATGGTTTTAGTGTCTTAAAAGTGTGATTTTTAAGTTTTGTGCTTCTGTAAGCAGATTAAAACATAAAGGCATAAGATTATGTTTGTGTGAGCCATTGTTACTTTTAAACAACTTATGGATTGATAAATTTAAAGAACTACATCCCTTTAGCTCTACAATGACAAGACAAATTGAAACCACTGCATAAGTAAAATTGCAAGCCAGATTGCTTCTACTTACCTTTTTAACATTTTCAGTTAGAAAAAAATACTTTTTGTTGCTGCAACTTAACCAAGTTTAGGTATCAGCTCACCGATGGGGGAGGGGAAAAGTAAAGGAGGAAGTGAAGGTGAAAATGTGTGTATGTACATGTATATGTGAATCTTACATGAATCTCAGTCCCAGGAATGGAATATTATCTCCAACTTGAGCCTGCTCTGGCCATATGTCACTTGTAGAAAAGTTGTTTCCATGCCTCTTCAACTCATACTCTGAACTACTAAATCTCTACTGATATATATTTCCCTGTAGATGAACATGAACTAGAATCAGTTGGAACATTTTTTTTCTTTGTACGTTTGGTACCTGTGCAGAAAATTTTTCACTGAGTAAAATTGTTAAGACTGGCTTGAATATATTTGCCTTAGGAAATGGGAAAATTATTTTTCTTGTTCAAATGAATTTCAGACATGTGCATCTCAGAAAATGAGAGAGAATTTAAGTGATTTTATGGGCAATTTTTTTCCACCTAAAAATGTGCTTAGGTCATCTGCTTTAATTACTCAAATTACTGGGAATCTTGAGACATCTATAGACAGCTTTATTTTGTAGCTGTGTTTTTTTAAAATTCTTATTTTGGAAGAATTTTAAATTTACAGAAAAGTTGCAAAGATAGAACTTGAGGGTTACCTTATACCCTTCATCCAGCTTCCCCTAATGTTAATATAGCCATGGTACGTTTGTCAAAACTAGGAAATTAACAATGATACAGTATTATTAATGACAAATTTTATTCTGATTTTACTAGTTTTTCCACTAATGCCCATTTTCTGTTCCAGGATCCAGTCCAGGGTACCACATTGCATATAGTTAAAATCAAGGGAAATACATAAATGCATTTCAATTTTATGCCAGTTTCGTTTGGTATTTTAGGATTAAAAGGTTATTGAAAAGCCAATCACCTCCACTGGAGATTTGCTTTAAATATTTCAAACTTAGAATTTGTTTTAATATGATAAGGATTCATCCTGGATCCTGACCAAGAATGGATACCCTAAGTACTATACTAAATAGATCTACTAATCACAAAACAATCTCACCTGTATTGCCCTACACCAGGGACTCTGATGACAAGGCTCTTTTCTGCTTTATTATTAAAAGTTGTGTAGTTAATTTTTTAAAAAAATCTTTATTGTTGAAAGAATTACATAGGTCCTCCTTTTTTTGTGTAGTTAATTTTTGTAATCAGGGAACGGAGTAAAGTAGACCTTTGTGACATATTAACTTGTCCGTTTTGCATTTGTGTGTACTTATGGATTATTAATTTATTTCATTTGTACTATAGTGTAATAAGCTGTACAAGTACATATTATAAAAGTTGTTGCCTGACCTTCACTTTAGGTTGTAAATTTAGTGTTCATTTAGTATATAAATGTTGGTGAGCTAAAAAATGAATAATAGCTTATTTTTTAAAAAGAGGTTATTTTTACCATTACTTAAAAAGATCTACATTGTCATTGTAATGAATTCATTAGGTATTTGTTTTTATTTGAAGTCTGTTTGAGTTCTTTAGTGTTCCTTGAAGATTTCAAAAAACTTGAGTATGTACTTATCTAAGAATGGTTTTTCGTTTGTTTCTACCTTAGCTTCATACTTTCTTGTTTCTGATTATACTCTTTGCTTGCCTGTTTGGTTTTCCTATAAAGCCATTTGTGGGAACCGAGAAGTTAATAATCCTTTTCAAATGCTATGCAGTAAGTGGTATGAATTTTTTCTTTTTCCCTATCTACAGGTATTATCTGAGAAGATGAACCTTTTTTTCTTTTCTCTCATCCCCAAGTCCCCACCTCCACCCCATTTTTATGCCTGGTTGTACTGGAGAATGTCCTTGTAATGAACTGCTGTAGTAATGTTTCAGGGCTACTCTAGGTTGTGGTCCTGTCACTGTAATTACTAGTATGTGTTTATATGCAGAAGGAACCGTAGAGTACCTTCAGTTACAACTTTTTACAGTAATGCCAACTTCCACCTAAATATGGGAAGTATTTAGATAGTATTTTGTTTGTTGTCCAATGAGAATATTAAAAGTTACTGAGAGAAACACGGGTGGATTTTTCTTTTAGTATGAAGCTTATGTAAAGGGTTGTCTTGATCCTAAACCAAATACTAGTTCTTGCCTAGGTTATGTGATTTTTATGGCCTCTCTTCTTTTGTTTTGTATAGTGTTTCCAGATAGCCTAACAGCAGAGTTTTTACAGATCTTTTTGGTCTTAGATGATTTTCTGATTTAGCCCTTTCCCATTTGGTATCGAGAGTACTTTATGTCTTTTAGTGGTATGCTGCTGATGAAATTTCTTACAAATGAATGGTCTCAGTAGGCTCTGTAGTTTGAAATATTTCGGACTTATTCATTGTGGAATTATGGAAATAATTGATGTAGAGTTTTTCGCAGAAGACTAATATCTCAGGGTCAGTTTTATTGATCCATTTTTTCTATCATTTTCTTTGCAATGGTTTTAAAGTAAGATACCTTTAACTATTCATTCAACAAATACTTACTGATCTTTGATCCAGGAATTGTGCTAGTCATCTAATGGGTGTTTTTCAAATCTGTCCTTAAAATCTTAGTAATCATAATGATGCCTTAGGGTTGTATAATGCCTTATAGTTTATAAAGGTTAGCAGTTTTGATTCTTAGAACCCTCTAAGGTAGTGGTCGGCAAACCGTGGTTCGCCAGCCAGCCGCGGTTTGCCACTCTGTTGACTAATGAGTTTGCCGACCACTGCTCTAAGGTAATATTTCCCCCATTTTTAACAGAAGTTCTGCTCTAAATCACACACAATTCTACAGTTCTAGCTAGGACCAGAACTCAGTTCTGAGTTCTTTTTGCCAGTGCAGTATATTCCTCTTTCCCCAGCACAATCTTAGCTTAAATCATGGAAGTCTAGTAGTTTTCTGATTCAGTATTTTTTCCCATTCCATTAAAAAAATAATAAAAAAGAACACAGCTCTGAGTGGCTTACTTGTTTGGAGCATCCGATTCCCCGTTAGAGGGCATACCTAGGTTGCAGGTGTGATCCCAGGTCGGGCCCGGGTTTGGGCTTGTAGTGGGGCACATTGATGTTTCTCCCTTCCTCTCTAAAAATCAGTTTAAAAAAAGATTCTGTAGTGAGGGTTTAAAAAAAATTAACATTTAGTAAGTCTTTTAAAACTGTAAATTATTTCATTAGAGAAAACCATTTTTTATTGCTTTCTTCTTTTTGTTAATCCTCACCCAAGAATATTTAGAGAGTGGAAGGGCGGAGGAAAGACATAAAGAGAAACATCAATGTGAGCGAGACACATTGATTGGCTGCCTCCCGCATGCCCTGACAAGGACCAGGATTGAGCCTGCAACCAAAGTACAGGCTCTTGCTCCGAATTGAACCCGGAACTCTCCAGTCCAGGGCTGATGCTCTATCCACTGAGCCAAACCAGCTAGGGCTTACTGCTGTTTTTTTTTTTTTTTCTTTATTAAATTATCTCTTGCTATTCCTAGCTATTTCCCCCACCCCCCTGGCTTGGGCCAAATAAACAAATAAATAAACCACATTAATAAATGCATAAATACATACATAAATAAATTTTAATCCTCGCTTGAGGACATTTTTTTCCATTGATTTCAAAGAGAGAAGGAGAAGAGAGGGATGGAGAGGGAGAGAGAGAGAAAGAGAGAAACATTGATGTGATAGAGAAACATCAATTGGTTGCCTCATGCGTGCCCCCTAACTGGGATCAAACCCGAAACCTGCTTATGTGCCCTCTCCTGGAATTTTCTACCCTTCAATTCAAGGGAGGATGCTCTAAACATGCCAGGGCATAAATATTTTTATATGTTTTTCACCTTCAGTTTATTAAAAAATGTTCAAATCATTTTGTCCTAGGTTTGGGGATTTCCCTTTTTTTTTGTAGTTTCTTTTTTGGAGAAGGGGATTTCCCTTCAATTAATGACCTGCTTTGTTGGGAAAACGTGGTACTACAGTTTATTTTTATTTAGCTTCTGGAGAGGGAGGGGTGTGCTTGGGTAGTATTTACTCAGAATTGTCATTTGAGTAGTTGTATTTATTTTCAAAGAATTTCTTGACTAGAAAGCTGTTAACTGATGGTTGAATATCTGCCCTTTTATTTTTCTGTGAAAAGAATACTTTATATGTCATAAGTTAACTTTTTAAAAGATGATAAAGGGTCTAAATGCTAGTATTATATAGTTAATTTGTATCTGAGACACTATATTCTTTTATATAAGTTAAATAATTATAAATTTAATGCTGGTCAGAAAAAATTTCAACAGTTGATTCTTTTTTTTTTTTAAATAATTTTATTGATTTTATTACAGAGAGGAAGAGAGAGGGATAGAGAGTTAGAAACATCGATGAGAGAGAAACATCGATCAGCTGCCTCTTGCACACCCCCTACTGGGTATGTGCCCGCAACCAAGGTACATGCCCTTGACCGGAATCGAACCTGGGACCTTTCAGTCCGCAGACCGACGCTCTGTCCACTGAGCCAAACCGGTTTTTGGCCAACAGTTGATTCTTTAAAGGTGATCAATAACCTTAAGATAAGGATTGGATTTTAGACATTATACTGTACTGCAGGTTTCAATATAAAGTACAGACTAACATATCTTTAGTTTATTTAAAATGCCAAGAGAGACTGAAATGAAATGTGAATTGTTACTCTAACATAAGGAAAGATGACTTAACCTTCTAATTTCTATACCAGATAGAAGTTGAATGATGTGTGACATTAATGTTTGGTGCTTCATTTTAATAACTTAAGTTTGATAGATGTAAAAGATTGTATTTATTTATTTATTTTTATTTTTTGTTTGTTAATCCTCACCCGAGGATATTTTTTCATTGATTTTTAGGGAGAGTGAAAGGGAGAGGGAAAGACAGAAACATTGATGAGTCTTACATTGATTGGTTGCCTCCTGCATGAGCCCACAACCAAGGTACATGCTCTTCACTGGAATTGAACCCGGGATCCCTGGGTCCTCAGGCCGACGCTCTATCCACTGAGCCAAACAGGCTAGGGCAAAGATTGTATTTAAGTGATCATTGTTTTAGTTCAGGCTTAGATGTTTGTAATGAGTCCCACAGTTTCTCTGCTTGTACTCTTCCGCCTTTGAGTCTCCTTCCCTGGGCCTTAGTTTATCTTTTTGAAACAGATCTGATTGTACCACTTACTTGTTTAAAAACCTTTTATAGCTTTCACTCACTGTCTGCAGGATAAAGTCCAAACTCCTTAGCAGAATATACAAAGCCATTTACTACAGGCCCTGATAAAAATGTCTAGTCCTGTTCTCCTTTTCTCTGAATCTGAGCCTTTTCTGGATCCTCTCTTGAACACCAAACTACATGTTTCTTTTTGGCTGTGACTTACTGTTTTTGTACCTTTATTAATTCCTCTGTCTCTATTTCCTAACTACCCAAATGAATTATTAAATTTTATTCTAAGATTACTTTAAATATATCTTATGTGAGATAATTGTTTTTTAGGCTTCTATGTTCCCAAATAGTGTTTTGATCATATGTCTAGTATATACTTTTCACATGTAGTAGCATGTATGTGTATGTCTGCTTGGATAGATTGTGAACCATTTGACGAAAAAGATTGTGTATTTCATGGGATTACTCATCTGCTTATTTCATTTTGACAGATATGCACAAATATCTTGAATTGTGTCATTAATACTATGGTTTTATCCATTGAAATATATACTTTTAACTGCTTCTATATGAAAATTAGGTAGTGAGTTTCTTTAATAAACTTTTAAGATAATCTGGTTCTGTAATATTTGTATTAGAAATGTGGAATGGGTTATGTTGTGAGAACAGTATTTGTCTAACCTTTTTTTATGGTCACAGACCCCTTTTGAGAATATGATTAAACCCTATCCTCCCCTCCTCCATTGTACTTTTTTTAAAAAAATATATAATTTATTGATTTTTTACAGAGAGGAAGGGAGAGGAATAGAGAGCTAGAAACATCGATGAGAGAGAAACATCGACCAGCTGCCTCCTGCACACCCCCCTACTGGGGATGTGCCTGCAACCAATGTACATGCCCTTGACTGGAATCGAACCTGGGACCTTTCAGTCCACAGACCCATGCTCTATCCACTGAGCCAAACCGGTTTTGGCCCCATTGTACTTTTCACTTTCTCAAAAAGTTGGTATGGTATTAGAGGATTCAAAGATCCTTTGAAACGCGGGCATGGATCCTAGGTTTAGAATGCTGGGCTAGATATGCTTATACTTTCATTGCCTCCTGATAAGTGGTGGTTTAGGAAATCACATAGATCTAGAAGGAAGTGGGATAGGAATCGTTTTATTTTTATGGTAATAAATTAGGGTTTCATTCCTCATGTGTTTATCCCTGTTCTTAGTGGGTGACAGTATGGTATAGTATATAAGGGTCTGGGTTCTGGAGTTACACTTGGCCTAGTTTTATATCTTGTCTTGGCATTTGATAGCTCTGTGATTTGTCCCTCAATTTTCTCCTCTGAAATGTGAATAATGCTAACACTACCTCAGTATTGTTGAAAGGAGTAAATAATAAAATCTTATAAACCCCAATTAGAGTTCTTGGCATTAAAAAAAACCCAGCTCAAATGCTAGACATTACTGTTACTATGCCCTAAAAAGAAATCTGTCCTTTGACATTGACATATGTAGGATTTTATTGCTTTTTGCTTTTCTACACTGGTGTTTTTCCAAGCTAATTTTTAAAGTATTGGGATGATACCTGAGATTCCAACAGGTCACAGATTGCAAAATGTAAATGCTGAGCACTTGACTGTAAACTTAAATAGAATAGTAGGTAAAGCCACAGTTTATATCCTCTGGCTCTTGGATCTTAGAAAAACTTTTCAGATGGGGTGACTTTGCCATGTAGTCACGGGGCAATAACCTTTCCTCGTTAAGTTTTTAAAGGTGTCATATTTTTTTAAAGTAATTCATGGGAAAAATAAAGAATTGCTAATAGAATATCCCTAGCCAGGAGTTTGCTCTGGAGTGCACTAAAACATGCCATAAAAGAGTCACTTGAATTATTTGGTTAAAGGTTTAGATCAATAATATACAAACCTAATTCACCTGGTTTGATAACACTGCACTAATAATGTTTCTTTTTTTCTCATATATAATGCACCTGATATTTTTAGTGCATTGTATATTTTTTGAATTCAGTGTTTGAGGTATGTCTGGTTTGAGCTGTTTATACTTTTTTCTAGCCACTTCTATTATTTTTAACTGTATAGCATTAGAGATCATAGATGAGGTAATAAAAGATCAGTTAGTGGTCATAAAGCAAAGACTGTGCTTACTGAAATTTTTTCCTGCTCAAATAGCATGGGTTATTTTTACAATAAAAAAATTGGAAATGATAATTATTGCAGTTTATTTTCTGAAAATTTTTAAACATTTTAGAGGCGGGGAGGGAGAGAGAGAGCCCGAACTCCGAACTCACCTATCAAGATTGATTTGTTGTTCCACTTATTCGTTCATTCATTGGTTGATTCTTGTATGTGCTTTGATGGGGGATCGAACCTGCAACCGTGGCGTGTCAGGTGATGCTCTAACCAATTGGCCAAGGCTGTAGGTTATATAGTACTGCTTCTGTATTTGAACTCCACTGTGTTATTAAGAGAACTTTTATTTTTAGGTAGTAGGATTTATATCAGTTTGTAGAGTTTTGAGGACTGGTTTAACTCTACTACAAATATATATCTCAAAACAGTTTTTGCTTTCTTCATCCAGACAGGTGATTTGGCTGCTGTACAGTTAGGAGGAGCACCAAACCGATGGGAGGTTTTGTCAGCCACACCTACAACTATAAAAGATGAAGCGGGTAATCTAGTACAGATTCCAAGTGCTGCTACTTCGAGTGGGCAGTATGTTCTTCCCCTTCAGAATTTGCAGAATCAACAAATATTTTCAGTTGCACCAGGATCAGAGTCATCGAATGGTACAGTGTCCAATGTTCAATATCAAGTAATACCACAGATTCAGTCAACAGATGGTCAACAGGTTCAGATTGGCTTCACAGGAACTTCAGATAATGGCGGTATAAATCAAGAAAGTGGTCAAATTCAGATCATTCCTGGCTCTAATCAAACCTTGCTTGCCTCTGGAACACCTCCTGCTAATATTCAGAATCTCATACCACAGACTGGTCAAGTCCAGGTTCAGGGAGTTACAATTGGTGGTTCATCTTTTCCTGGCCAAACCCAAGTAGTTGCTAATGTGCCTCTTGGTCTGCCAGGAAATATTACCTTTGTACCAATCAACAGTGTCGATCTAGATTCTTTGGGACTCTCGGGCAGTTCTCAGACAATGACTGCAGGCATTAATGCCGATGGACATTTGATAAATACAGGACAAGCTATGGATAGTTCAGACAATTCAGAAAGGACTGGTGAGCGGGTTTCTCCTGATATTAATGAAACTAATACTGATACAGATTTATTTGTGCCAACGTCCTCTTCATCACAGTTGCCTGTTACTATAGATAGTACAGGTATATTGCAACAAAACACAAATAGCTTGACTACTTCTAGTGGGCAAGTCCATTCTTCAGATCTTCAGGGAAATTACATCCAGTCGCCTGTTTCTGAAGAGACACAGGCTCAGAATATTCAGGTTTCTACAGCACAGCCTGTTGTACAACATTTACAACTTCAAGAGTCTCAGCAGCCAACCAGTCAAGCCCAAATTGTGCAAGGTATTACACCACAGACAATCCATGGTGTGCAAGCAAGTGGTCAAAATATATCACAACAGGCTTTGCAAAATCTTCAGTTGCAGCTGAATCCTGGAACCTTTTTAATTCAGGCACAGACAGTGACCCCTTCTGGACAAATAACTTGGCAAACATTTCAAGTACAAGGGGTCCAGAACTTGCAGAATTTGCAAATACAGAATACTGCTGCCCAACAAATAACTTTGACACCTGTTCAGACACTTACGCTTGGTCAAGTTGCAGCAGGTGGAGCCTTGACTTCAACTCCAGTTAGTCTAAGCACTGGTCAGTTGCCAAATCTACAGACAGTTACAGTAAACTCTATAGATTCTACTGGTATACAGCTACACCCAGGAGAGAATGCTGACAGTCCTGCAGGTAAGTCTTAAGTCATATTGTAACCATAGATAGGTTCACTGATTTGTCAATATGTAGGGAAATATTTTGCTTTAGATGTTTATCAGTATCTATCTTTAGAGATGTTGCCCTAAATTTGTATGAAAAGTAGACATCAAAGTGTCTTCCAAATTGTTCTTCATCGAAATTTTGTAGTTTTTGAAGTCAAGGATTTATTTCTCCATTATGCCATTATATTTGTAATTTTTCCTTATTCAATTCTGTATTTGTTTTCACATCTGATTGGTGGTGTCAAATACTACGAAATTTTTATTTGGCAGGTAAAGTGTCTTGGTCATCCTTGGTGTGATGTAAGTTCAGTGTTTTCTGCACTATATCTAATTGGGGAATCTGATTGGCATAGTAAAAACATGGTACTGTTGTCTCAGCCAGTAGCTAGCTAGCTGTGCGATTTTGGCCAAGTTACTTTTTCTCTTGCAAACTCAGTTTCCTCATCGTGTAAAATTGGGTTGTTGGACTAAGTAACTATATCTAAGTTAGCTTCCCAGACCTAAAATTCTTTGATTCTCTGACAGTTTATTCTTACAAGTGTGTAGTGGGCTTTGAACTTAGTTGTGCTAGACATGTTATTTATAGTATGGGGTAGAAATTTCAGAAGTCTACTCTTTTTTTTGTGCAAGAATTAAATAGTATAGTTTTAAAAGAAATGCTATGAACATTATGTGTTATAATGTTGTTTATTTAGATAGCATCTTACTGTGTTGTACTAAATCCTTTTACTCTTCTACTTTTAATTTGTTCTTTTGTGGAGATTTTAATTTTTTTTAATATTTAAATTCTTACCCAAGGATATGTTTTTCATTGAGTCTAGAGAGACAAGAAAGAAGAGGTGGCAGGGAAGGGGGGAGAGAAAGAGAAAAACATCAGTGTGAGAGAGAAACTTGGATAGGTTACTTTTCGTATTCTAGAACCTGCAACCTGGGTATATGCCCTGACTGGGAATTGAACCGTCAATCTTTTGGTGCACAGGAGATGCTCAACCAATTAAGTCACTCTGGCAGGGTGGGATTTTGTGGAGATTTTAACCTTCTATTAAGTTAGTGATTCTAAATTCTTAAATTGGGATGCTTAAATTTAATTTATTGAAATAATTTCCATCACAATAAAGACTACCTTTTTTCTTTTGAGAAATTTGTGATATATGCTTAGAAAATTAGAATTGTCTTAAAGCCTCAGGTCTGTTCTCGGACAGCCTTTAATTGCACTTGAGTCTTCTGAAGCTGTGGTTTAGAGCAACAGTTCTCAAAGTGTGGTCTGTGGACCCCTGGGGGATCTCTATCACTCTTTTAAGAGGTCCTTGATGTCAAACTACTTTTCATAATGATACTGAAGTTATTTGCCTTTTTCATTGTGTTGACATTTTCGCTGATGGTGGCTAAAACTGCTTGTGTGTTAGCACAAAACTATACTAGTTATATTCTTTATGATAGTGCACTTGCAGTTAAACACGCATTTCACTGAAGAATGTTCTTGTTAAGCCAATCTAAATAGTTATTTTTTTACTAAATCTTGAACTTTGAGTGTTGAATGTTTTTTAAAAAATAGTAGCTTTATTGAAATGTAAGTCACAACCCATAAAATTCACCCTTTAAAGTATACAACTCAGTGATTTTCAATATAGTCATAGACTTGTGCAACCATCACCACTATCTAATTTTAGAGCATTTTCATCACCCCTTCCCAACTCCCATACCTCATTAGCAGTCACTCCTCATTCCCCTCCAAAGCCCGCCCCCCCTTGTGTCCCCCCAACAGACACCACTCTTGACTGCCAACAGACACCACACCTTAGCCCTTGGCAGTCACTAATCTATTTTCTGTCTTTCTGGATTTGCGTTTCATATCAGTGGAATTCTATTTCATATTACTGAAATCATATAATGGCTTTTTGCGTCTGGCTTTCATTTAGCATAATATTTTCAAGATTCTTTTTGTGGTTGAATAATATTCCATTGTTTAAATATCCCACATTTTATTCATTTATCTGTTGATGGACAAGGTTTCTATGTTTTGGCTATCTATATATATATATATAAAAGCCTAAGCAACTGAACGACTGGTCCCTATGATGTGCACTGACCACCAGGGGGAAGAGGCTCAATGTAGGAGCTGCCCCCTGGTGGTCAGTGTGCTCCCACAGCGGGGGCGCCGCTCAGCTGACTGAGGGGCATCAGATGCTGGGCTCACGGCTGGCGAGCGCAGCTGTGGTGGCACCAGCCTCTCTCTCCTCTGCGGTAGCGCTACCAAGTGGCGGCAGCAGCGGTGGCGACAGACGCAGAGGGGCCAGGATGAGCCTGAGTGGCATGGCGCCCCGGCTGGGGCTTGAGCCCAGCCACCTGCGCACTGCTACAATGCCTCAGGGGATGTTGGACTGCCAGTTTCAGCCCAGGCCTGTGGGGATGGGGCCAAAACCGGTAGTCCAATATCTTCTGAGGGGTCCCGGATTGCGAGAGGGCACAGGCCAGGCTGAGGGACCCCACTGGTGCACGAATCCATTACTGGGCCTCTAGTTATGAATAATGCTGCTATGAATATTATGTGTACATGTTTTGTGTGTGGACATGCTTTCATTTTTTTGGGTATATACTTAGCAGTGGAATTGCTAGATTGTATGGTAATTCTGTGTTTAACATTTTGAGGATCTTCCAAAATGGTTTTCCAAAGTGACCGCACCTTGTACACCCAGCAATATTTCAGGGTTCCAGTTTCTCGACATCCTTACCAACACTTATCGTTGTCCTTTTTTTTAATTATAGTCATCTTAATTAGTATGAAGTGGTACCTTGGGTTTTTGATTTGCAGTTCCTGCTGCATGTCTTTGTAATATATATTTTTTTGTGTTAAAAAGTATGCTTTAATGAAGCACTTTAAAATGAGTATTAGAAAAAATTTCTTTTTCATTTGTGTAGTTGTGTGAGTTACAAGCTGAACTAGATACTAATTTCATGAAACACTTTTTACTTCAAAGAATGACTGACAAACTGGTTATTGGGAGACTCATGTATTTAAGTGAGATCATTTCTTAACCTTTTGCACTCGGATGTCGAGTGTGACTCGACCCGGTTAGCATTAGAATAAATGAATCGAGAAAAAAGCAAGCGAGTGCAAAGGGTTAAAATATAAATTAAGTGAGCATTACCTAAAGGAAAAAAACCTAACAGTATTTGTTGTCAATGGTAAAATTTGGGTTTTATAGTGAAAATTAGAATTTGGGGAGACTTGAATCTACTTCTGTGACCTTGATAGCTTGTGAATAATTAAATACTTTTCTGATGAGATGGATGGTGATATTTTTAATAAATAGGATTTTTTAATACTATATTATAATAATAAAAGGCTAATATGCAAATTGACCAAACGGTTGCTATGATGTGCACTGACCACCAGGAAGCAGATGCTCATTGTAGGAGCTGCCCCTTGGTGGTCAGTGTGCTCCCAAAGGGGGAGCACCGCTCAGCCAGAAGCCAGGCTCACGGCTGGTGAGTGCAGTGTGCAGTGGCTGTGGCGGGAGCCTCTCGGACTGCAAGAGGGCGCAGGCCGGGCTGAGGCACACCCCCCTCCCCCCCAGTGCATGGATTTCATGCATGGGGTCTCTAGTATTATAATAAAACTAGAGGCCTGGTGCATGGATTCGTGCATTGGTGGGGGGCGTGGCATGGGGGATCAGCCTGCTGTGGGAGCTCCGCTTATCCCTGTCAGCCGAGCGGCTGTGGACCTGCCCTCTGAGCGGCTGTTGAAAGAGGAAATTAGTCTGAGCTGATATTTCAGGGTAACGTCTTAGGTAAAGGCGTGTTCTGTGTCCTGGAGGAACCTGGCGGAGGGTTTTGCACCCCAAAGCCACTTGGTGAATGTCCTTGATGTGTGATACCAGGTCGGTGACACCATCGGTGATGTTCAAGGCAGCAGTGCTCCAGGATCCTCAGTCATCAGGACAGCCTCCCCAGGGGTTCCACAGTCACGTCCCCTCTTGCCATCCGCCTATGTCAGCTCCCCATGCTCTTTCTAGAACACACCTTAGAGAGCCTGCATCAGCTGATGGGGTCAGGCCAGAGTCTGGATTGTCTCAGGTATTGGATAGGTACAGAGACTCAGCCTCACCCTGGGCCTGCTAGCGGCTGCTCCTGCTGCGGGAGCAGCTGCTCATCCTGGTCAGCCAAGTGGTGCTCCCACTGTGGGAGTGCACTGACCACCAGGGGCCAGCTCCTGCATTGAGCGTCTGCCCCCTGGTGGTCAGTGCGTCATAGCGACTGGTTGATTGGTCGTTCCGCTGATTGTTCGCTGGGCTTTTATATATATAGATAGATGTGCTCTTGTTTGGAAGATGTGTATGATTAATCAGTGAACCAGTAGTTTCAAATGACCAGCTCATTTTACAAAATCATAAATGGGTAAGAGATCCATTTAAAATTAGGGGTAGAACAGTAACAAAACATACGTAAAGTTTACCAACATGGTTTCAGATTCTGCATTGCAACAGAACTTTAAGAAATTGCTAGTTGTTGCCGAAACCGGTTTGGCTCAGTGGATAGAGCGTCGGCCTGCGGACTGAAAGGTCCCAGGTTCGATTCCGGTCAAGGGCATGTATTTTGGTTGCGGGCACATCCCCAGTGGGGGGTGTGCAAGAGGCAGCTGGTTGATGTTTCTCTCTCATCGATGTTTCTAACTCTCTATCCCGCTCTCTTCCTCACTGTAATAAATCAATAAAATATATTTAAAAAAAAAAAAAAAAGAAATTGCTAGTTGTCAAGTTTGGTGTAGTATCAAAGGATACACATAATTGGCCAAAAGGCTATCAAATTACTCCTTCCTTTACAGCCACATGTTTTTGTGAGACTAGATATTCTTCATGTGCTTCAGCACAAACCACATATTGCAACAGATTGATTGTAGAAGCAAATATGAGACTTGAGTTATCTTTTAACCTAGACATTAAAGAGATTTGCAGCCCTAGCTGATTTGGCTCAGTGGATAGAGCGTTGGCCTGCAGACCAAAGGGTCCTGGGTTTGATTCCAGTGAAGGGCACCTAACTTTGTTGTGGGCCCAGGCAACCAATCATTGTGTTTCTTTCACATCGATGTTTCTCTGTCTTTCCCTCTCTCTTCCACACTCCCTAAAAATCAATGGAAAAATATCCTCCAGTGAGGATTAACCAAAAAAATAATACTAAAAGAAGATTTGCAGAGTTATCAAACATGACCTCTCTTATCAGACTTTTTATTTTTTGGAAAATAGTTGTTTTTCATAAAATGTTAATTTGTGTTAACATCTAATAGATTTATTATTTTTAATTTAAAATTTTCATAATTTCTAATACAGTCAACAAATATTAAAATATACAACTAGCCCTAGCTGGTTTGGCTCAGTGGATAGAGCATTGGCCTTCGGACCATGCCTGGGTTGTGGGCTCGATCCCCAGTAGGGGGCGTGTAGGAGGCAGTTTGTCAATGATTCTCTCTCATCATTGATGTTTCTCTCTCGCCCTCTCCCTCTCCCTTCCTCTCTGAAATAAATAATAAATTAAAAAAATATATATATATACACACACACACACACACACACACACACACACACAACTTACATGAACAAAAGCTTTTTGGGGACCTCAGTAATATTTAAGAGTTTAGAAAGGGTCTTGATACTAAAAAGTTTTAAGAACTACTGGTAGAATGACAGGCTTCTGAAGACACAGCAGATGGTTTTTAGAAACAAGTTTTTAAAGCTTCTACAAAGTTAAGGTTATAGAATTCTATATATGTTAGAAAAACATCTCTAGAGAATTTGTGATTTTGTGGATTTATGTTGGTCATGAAATTAAAGCACTGAGTGTTTCAGTACAGCAGTTTATTTTAAATACTATCAAAATAGCAATTCTTTATGAATTAGATAAAAAAAAGGAATTTAAAAAGTAGTAGTTTAGTTTATTGAATGTGGCAAGGAAGTTTATCTGGAAGGCCATTAAATTTGAATTTCGTCCCAATTTTAAGGAATCAGGAAAGAATTGAGGAAAGTTAAAATGCTGCCATGTACACAGCAGCATATCTATAATAATCTATAATAAAAGCATAATATGCAAATCGATTGAACGACAGAACAGCTGAACGACCCATCTGGATGACCTTTCAGACAACCACGCTGTGACACGCACTGGTGCCAGGCCAGCCAAGGCGGGTGCCATGTGATTGGTCGGGGTGGGGAGGCACCATCGCCCCAAGATTGCCCCACAGGGGGAGGCCCAGGTCACCCTCTGCGGAACGCTCGATTTGGGGGGGGGGGGGACGGGCTATGCGATTGTCCCAAAGAGGGAGGCCCACATCACCCTCTGTGTGGCGATCGATTGCGGAGCCCCACAATTGATCACCTCAAAGAGGGAGGCCCAGGCCACCAGCCAGAGACACTGTGGCAGGTGTGCGGGACTGACCAGAGATTGCCCTGCAGAGGGAGGCCCAGGCCAGCCAAGCGATCACACCCCATGCCTGTCACCTGCAGAGGGAGGCAACTAGTGGCGGGGAAGGGGTGGCAGCGCTGCACAGATGGCAAGCAGTGGCAGCAGCAGGGGTGGAGCCAGCTGCCAGCAGCTGGTGGAAGGAAAGCCCCCAATAGGCCCTGATCTCTGGCCAGGCCTAGGGACCCTACCCGGGGGGTCCCGGATTGCGAGAGGGCACAGGCCGGGCTGAGGGACGACCCCCCCCCCCCCTGCAGGAATTTCATGCACTGGGCCTCTAGTTTAGTAATAAAAACCAGGAAATTTTAATTTTGGGACTATTTGGTAATAGGAAAACCAGCCCTTGGATTGTACTGTCTTTTAATTGGTACGAAAAAAGATAAATTATTTTAGGATGTGTGTGTGTTTTTCTCCACCTGAAAATCAGGGTAAAATTTTAATCTATTAAGATATAGTATTGCCAGATGAAATGCTGAAAACATTGACATAATTGCATTGCATTTTTATTTTTGTAAGTATGGAATAAATGTAACAATTTTCCACATACACAAGAATGCACATTTTTGGGCTTTGGAATTTCTTTGACTTCTAAGCTCCCTTTTAACAAAAATGACCCTCTAGTCTGTTTTAAGCAGTGAATCTGACTCTGGGCCCCTCCTCATCAAAAGGAGTTACTTACATTGAGAGCCTCTTATGCCTTAGAAATCAAACCCTCATCTTTCTTGGAATATAGAGCTCATCAGACCCAAAACTACAGTCTCGTTCACTGCTTTTATTTCTGTTCATTTCTTGCCCATTGAGAATGCATGTTGTTTCAGAGAACTTCTGTTTTTAAAGTTTTATTTTTACTTTGTCTGCTATTATATATTTGAAACTGGGTGGGAGGAGACAAAGTGAATTTACATATCTTCCAATGTCTTTTCTAGTTAGAAAATTTCCCCCTAATTCAAGCCAAGACTTTGTGTCAAATTTTAGACCTCTACCAGATTTTGTTTTATCTAAATACAGAGTTATCTTCTAACAATGGCCATATTTAAAATGCAGTTAGGTGATTGAGTTAGGAAGAGAGGTTTAATAGAAATCAATACTTCTTTAAAGCAAAAACCTAATATGTAGAATTTCTATTACCCGTGGAAAACTGCATAGTTGTAGACTAATTGGTAGCTGTGTTTTTTAAAATTAGTGGTGAGAGAATGGAATCACCACAAAATTGGATTTTTAAAACTTTATACTTAATTAAGTATAAAGGGCACTTCAGTCATTCTCCCTTATGCCCATTCTCTGGTGAATAGATATAACTCACATAAACAAAAACTCCTTTAAGTCCTCTGTAATTTTTACATACAAAGCAATTCTGGTGTCAAATTAAGTTTTAGAACTGCTGCTCTAATGAATAAGGGATTTTAAAAAGCATGTGGACAGTACCATTATTTACAATACCATAAATTTATAGTAATCCCTTAATATTAATTCTTAATATCCTTGCAATGTTCTGTTTCCCACAATTGATTTAAAAATGTCTTTAGAATTGATTTGTTGAAATTAAGATTCAAACAAGGACTGTGTATTTAAATTGGTTGATGTGCCTCCTAGTCTCAGATTTTCAACTACTGGCTTTAGTAACTTTTTATTGTTATTTGGGTTCATTTACTTCATTAAGGTTGGCAAAATGGGGATTTTTCTATTTTTCCCCCCAATCCTTTTGTATTAGTAGCTGTGACTCCTCAATAAAGAACTTTCTCTTATTAACTATTTGTATTTAGTATTCTAAAATACAGTTTGTACAAGAAAGGCAGGATAAACTATTAAATTTATCTTTTTACTTATTTTCGGAATGAGTTGGTGTCTAAGCTGTCATTAGAGATTTTCTTTATGGAGTATCATCATGAACTCAGTTTTTTTCTATTGTGTTTTAATTCATGGCAATCATTCTTGGTAGTTAATGTTTATATTGTTAAAGAAGAAATGGAACGCTAAGCATGCAAACAAAGAAATAGAGGTGTGGGATGGGGTAAGAAGGGTCTGTGGGTAAAGGGTGTTGTGATTTTTAGGAAGATAATTTGATAAAGGATAGTTTTAGCCTTTTTACAGAAATTTATAATGTGAGTATAAGTAACTTGTCCTATATAATCCTATATAATAAAAGGCTAATATGCAAATTGACTGAACGGCCAGTTGCTATGATGCACACTGACCACCAGGGGGCAGACGCTCAATGCAAGAGCTGCTCCCTGGTGGTCAGTGCACTCCCACAGGGAGCCTGTCATATTGAGGTCTAGAGGAAAGAGTATTCCAAGAAGAGAGAATGAGGCAAGGTGGCTGGAGCTTAGTGGTGTTAGAAAATGAGATTGGATGTAGGCAGGGGCCATAATATAGCCATGGTAAGGACTTTGGATTTTTGTTTGTTAATCCTCACTGAGGATATTTTTCCATTAAAAACAATTTTTTTTGAGAGAGTAGAAGGGAGGGGGAGAGACAGAGAGGGAGAAACATTCATGAGAGAGAGACACATCGATTGGTTGCCTTCCACATTCGTACTGACAGGGGCCAGGGATAGAGCCTGCAACTGAGGTACGTGCCCTTGATCAGAATCGAACCCGGGACTCTATAGTCTGTGGGCTGATGCTCTATCCACTGAGCCAAACTGGCTAGGGTGAGTTTTATTTTTTAATTGGAAAATATTGGAGGGTTTTGATTGGGGAAATGTTAACATTTTATTTGTTACTTTTTGATCAGTGAAACAATAAGTATGTAGTACTTTTTTATTTTTATTGATACTAGTACCGATGTCCTCCATTTCCTCCCTCCTTTGCTCAGTTCCACCCAGCCCCTGCCCGCCCCTGGCCTTCACCACACTGTTGTTTTGTGTCCATGAGCTATGCATATATGTTCTTTGGCTAATCTCTTCTTCTTTTATCCAGTTCCCCATCCCCCTCCCCCCCCTCCCCCCCAAATCTGTCAGTCTATTCCATGTATTTGTGCTTCTGGTTCTGTTTTGTTCACCAGTTTATTTTGTTCATTCATTAGATTCCAGATTCCACATATGAATGAGATCCTAGGGTATTCGTCTTTCTCTGACTGGCTTATTTCCCTTAGCATAATAATCTCCAGGTCCATCCATCTATGCTGTCGCTAAGGGGAAGAGTACCACACACTACTTTTTTCTCCACTTATCTACTGATGGGCACTTGGACTATTTGCAGATCCTGGCTATTGTAAACAACACTGCTATGAACATAGGGGTGCATATATTCTTTCTGTTTGGTGTTTCAGGATTTTTAGGATATATTCCCCGAAGTGAGATTACTGGGTTAATTTTTTTGAGGAAACTCCATATTGTTTTTTTCCACAGTGGCTGCACCATTCTGCATTCCCACCAACAGTGCACTTGGGTTTTCCTTTTCTCCACATCCCACCAGCTCTTTTTGTTTGTTGATTATATTTTAAAAAGATCCTTGTGGCAGATAGGGATGAAGGTGGTGGGAGTTTTAATGACCATGAATTGGAAAGGCTAATGCAGTAATACTCGCAAAAGAAGATAGATTGGCTAGGCTGGGTATATGGAAAGTCTGGGGAAGAATAGGGTAAAGGGAGAATTAAGACTTCTGTTTTGGCTTTGTTAAATTTGAGATGCCTGTTAGATATCCAAGTGGATGGTTCAAGAACACAGTTGGATATCAGAATGTGGAGGTCAGGTTGGGCTAGAGATAACGTTTTTGGAGTTATTATTGTAGATAGATGTGACCAGATGAAAAAATCTGAGTAATAGTTTTGCGGCATTTGGCTGCATGGTAGAATTTCACAGGGATCTTTTAAAAAATGCCAACAGTTTGTGTTCATCTTCCTCCCAATTCTAATTTAATGGCTCTGCATGAGGCTTGGGAAAGATGTATTTTAAAAGTCTCCAAGTGATTTTGAAGTGAAACTGGTTTGAAAATTAATAATTTAGTAGGGGAAAAATATAGATAGAGATTAGAAAGTATCATAGATAGTATTCTGAGCTTTAAGTTATTTTTCTAGGTTTTCCAAATGCAGCGCCCAGCACAGAATCAAAAGTGACTAGGCATTTGAGGCGATGAGACACCAGAAGTGAGAACCAGGTGAGACACCAGGAGTGACAACCAGGAGAAACAATAGAGGACAGAAATAATAAGACATTGTAATTCCAGACACTGGAATGTTTACTATGGTCTAGGTCAGCAATTTGCAATTGATGGGCTGCAAGGGGCACACTGGTATGCCGTAAGAATTTTTAAAACATGCAATACCTGACTATTTTGTCAGGGGTGCTGACCTCTTTTCCCTTAGAATGTCAAATTAAAAATATGACAGCAGCCAACACAACAATAGTTGTCCAGTGAAGGAATCAAGGTTTTACCTAATTTTTTGATCACATCAGCAAAAAATATATTTTTTGGTGTGCCACAGAATTTTAGTAATGAGTTTATGTGTGCCATGAGATGAAAAAGGTTAAAAATTGCTGGTTTAGGTGATAAAAGCCATGATTATCCGCAATATTATGCGGTTGACCACATAATATTGCAGATAATCATGTTTTAATGGGAAAGGCATAGATAGGATAGAGCTTTGCAGATGCAGATATGTCGATAGGAAGATAAGGTAATTATTGTCAGATTTCTTCTCTTTCCTTTTGTAATAAGAAACAAGCTGAGATGGATGAGGAGGGCAGGTGTTAGAAATTTAAGAAGAAAGGAGGTCTGAACTGGTTATCTTGAGAGAACTGGAAAGTGAAATTACTGATGAGATGTAGAATTGCAGGGGTTACTGGATGTCACCACAAGTAATTAGCACAGTTGTGTTATTTCTCCAGTTACTTTTAGCTGCTCAGATGCAGGTG
Source organism: Eptesicus fuscus (assembly GCF_027574615.1). Classification (NCBI taxonomy): domain Eukaryota; kingdom Metazoa; phylum Chordata; class Mammalia; order Chiroptera; family Vespertilionidae; genus Eptesicus; species Eptesicus fuscus. The sequence goes on along the minus strand of NC_072483.1, from coordinate 50,039,446 downwards.
TAGGGTTAACTTCTCTGTTTCCTGTTAGAAAGGTATAGGCCCTTTATGTTTTATCTCTGCCATATATTTTTTGTTGTTGTTAATCCTCATCTGAGGATATTTTCCCATTGATTCTTAGAGATAGTGAAAGGGAGGGGGAGAGAGCGAGAGAAACGATGTCCGTGGATTGGTTGCCTCCTGCACAGGCCCCCACCAGGGCTGGGATCAAGCTTGCTATTGAGGTGGTGCCCTTGACCAGAATTGAACCAGGGACTCTTCAGTCCGAAGACCAATGCTCTATCTGCTGAGTCAGACCAGCTAGGGCTCTGCCATATTTTTGTAATCTGTTCTCCTCTTCTTTCTCCTTTTGTTAATCTGGCTTTTACTATTTTCCTAGGCCAGTGGTTGGCAAACTGCGGCTCTCGAGCCGCATGCAGCTCTTTGGCCCCTTGAGTTTTTAGCAAAGGCCAGCTTAGGAGTACCCTAATTAAGTTAATAACAATGTACCTACCTATATAGTTTAAGTTTAAAAAATTTGGCTCTCAAAAGAAATTTCAATCGTTGTACTGTTGATATTTGGCTCTATTGACTAATGAGTTTGCCGACTACTGTCCAGGGCCATTGTAATAACATTGAATCTGTTTTTCATGCCTCTACTCTTTCTGGTGCATTTAAAGTTTTTAAAAAAATTCATAGTAGTCTCCCTTTTATCTGTGGGGGATATGTTTCAAGATCCCCAGGGGATGCCTGAAACCACGGATAACACCAAACCCTCCAAGTACTATGCTTTTTCCTGTACATATATACCTATGATAAAGTTTAATTTAAAAACTAGGTACATTAAGAGATTAACAACAATAAAATAGAACAATGACAACAATATACTGTAATAACTTATATGAATGTGGTCTCAAAATATCTTACTGTAATCACCTTTCTTCTTTTGATGATGTGAGTTGATAAAATATCAATGTGATGAGATGAAGTGAGGTGAATGATGTGGGCAGCATCTCTCACTTCTACACAATTAGATGAAAGCAGCACCCCTTAACCTCCAGTCATGACAATAAAAAATGGCTTCAGATATAGCCAGATGTCCCCTGGACGGCAAAATTCCCTTTTCCCTTTGAGAACCATTGGGTTAGACAGACTTGTAGAAGATTCTAATATAATGTGGTAAATGGTATGTATGTATCTTAGTATTGAACTTCAGTAACAGAGAGTAGAGGATTAATCTTCCTACTGATGTCTTTCAAGAATTAGCTTAGATACTGTCTTGTTCCATTGCCTTTCCTGACCCCCTGCTTGTTTTTATTTTTATTTTTTTTAATTATTATTATTATTTAAATATATTTTATTGATTTTTTACAGAGAGGAAGGGAGAGGGATAGAGAGCTAGAAACATCGATGAGAGAGAATCATCGACCAGCTGCCTCCTGCACACCCCCTACCAGGGATGTGCCCGCAGCCAATGTACATGCCCTTGACCGGAATTGAACCTGGGACCTTTCAGTCCGCAGACCGACGCTCTATCCATTGAGCCAAACCGGTTTCGGCCCCCTGCTTGTTTTTAAATTGCTGCTTCTTTAATAGCACCCATATTCTTTCTTTTGTGTTTTACATAACATGTTTGTCTCTTTTTGGAATTCAGCAATGATTTCTTATTCATCTTTCTGGGTTTTTTTTTAAGAAATGAAGAAATATCAGTAATAGATACAGACTAAACATAGATTTGTGGGATAACACATAATGTAAATTTTGCCTATTTGCTTTTGAAATAATTAACATTGTTCAGATGCACGGTACCTGTTTATTTCATACGACTACCAATTGTGTAATTGTATTAAATTTGTACCTTTTTAAAGCCTACTGGCATTTAGAATTGTTTCAGAAACCATCCTATATAAGGGGAGTGGGGGTTGGGAGACAAGAGAAGTAAAAGGAATTTTAAATTTAGTCTTGCCTACATATGAGGGAATTTAGAAGACTTAAATGACTCCACTGTAACTTTCATGTGTTCTAGAAAAACAAGATGAGAGATTTTAAAAATGTAAGTTTTTTATCTTTGAGTAGTACATACTGAAATATTTGTGGATGAAATGTTATGTTGGTATTTGTTTCTGGTAGTGTGGGATGTAGCTGAACAATTGTCACAACTGGGTAATGGATACCCTGGACTTTGTTATAATCTACTTTTGTATATATTTAAGGTTTTGCTATAATAAAAAGGTTTTATCCTCTCCTGCTTTTGGATAGTGGACATTTTGGATTATAATTTTTAAAAAGGAAACAATATGCAAGAAAGATTGGACTTTAATTTTGATATCAAAATCCCCTGTCATGTTTGGGTTAGTGAGCCTTGCTCATAATAACAGCTTGGTTTGGGTGTGAATACTTGTTTTACAAGTGTCAAGAGCATTTTATGGTTCTATGAAAACCTTGAAGATGGATTTTGATTGTTTAGACTATTTCTCTGCTTTATCACCTATAATATGTCAAAGGTAGTTAATCAGTTTCAGAGAATATCCAGTAGCATTAAATTAAGTATTTTTGGTTTTTACTGAATATGAAGTGGAAAGACAAAATTTTTTTTTTATAAATGCCCTTGGTGCTTAAATTTTGGCAGCCTGCGTGGGAGAAAGGGTTAGTAAAAGCTCATGAACTTGAGAGAAAGGAGGAGTTGAATAAGTTTCTTGGGATGGAACTGTATTTAGTGAAATAGATAATTAGCACTTAAAAAAACAAAAAACAATGTGTGGTCTATAAGAGAAGTATGTACATGTTCATATTCCCTAGACTGACTTGTTGTGGATATTTAAAGCATACACATGGAGCAGTAATGAACAATATAAACCATTGTGAAATTGACAATGTAAGTCAATGTAATGTTACTGATTGCATGATACAAGTAATTGTGTAGAAGTTCAGAGAAGTGGAAAATCAAAGAGGGCTCCTTTTATCAGAGAAAACTATACATAGAGAAGGGAGCACTTCAGTGGATGAATTTAGATTTGGATAGGAAGAGAGATGAGGGGAAGATGTTTACTAATAAGACAAAAAGCAATATAAGTGAGAATAGAGGCAGCCTATCCAGGTGACAGCTTAATAGCCTAACATTCCACTCAAAAATGATTAAGATACTTATAGGCACTATTAAATAAGTTAACTGCTAAGGCAAGGAAGCAGCATCCTTTTTCATTTTTAGATTATACATCTCCAGAGATTAGTATTTCATTGGGTTAATTGTGAGGACCACTTTGGGAAATGATGTAATGGTATGAGTAGAGGGCTAATAGGACACATTTTGTAAGAGAGTAGAGAGCACTGAATACTACTACTAGTGAGGATTTTAATATTTTTAACTTAAGGAGCCCTTAAAAGTTTTTTGAGTAGATGAATTACATGAATAAATAAGTGTAAAGAATAGTAGATAACTTGTTTTAGTAAATAGGTCTCTGTGAAGAGGGACCACATCTGGACCTGGTAGGTTTTTTCCATATCATCCATAGACCCTTGCCTTTGGGCTTGCTGCTGTAACTAGATGGGATTTTCTGGTTATCTTCTGCAGGGAGGGGACAAGTGTATTCTTCTAGGAAGAAGAATAAACTAAGCATTATTTTGCTTGTTTATACTCATTATTTAAAAAAATTTTTTTTTTTATTGAATTTATTAGGGTCAGATTGGTTAATAAAATTATAGGTTTCAGGTATACAGTTCTACAGTACATCATCTATATATTGTAGTGTATGTTTACCACCCCAAGTCAAGTCTCCTTCCATCATCACTTAATCTCCCCCTTTACCCTCTCTTACCTCCCCTTATCCCCCCTTCCCTCTGGCATTCACCATCCTGTTGTCTGTGTCCATGAGTCTTTCTTTTTTTTTAAACAACAACAACAAAAAGTATTTATTGATTTAGAGAGAGAGGAAGGGAGAGGGAGAGAGAGAGAGAGATTGGTTGCCTCTTTCTGCCCTGACCAGGGCCAGGGAACGAACCTGCACCCCAGGTTAAGGTATGTGCCCTTGACCAGAAATTGAACCTGAGACCCATGAGTGTTCAGGCGGACACTAACCACTGGGCCAGGATTTCCTTTTAAAGGTCACACAATATTCCATTGTATTATATACAGCATTTTCTTTGTCCTCTCCAGATTTTTAAAGTTACATTAATTTGATCAAACTACAATTAAAATCACATATTCATAGGGGAGGCTAATTTAAGCCTGCTATTCCTGGAAACTATCCCTGGTAGGGAACTGATGATCTGTAGCAACACTTGCAATATGGTTTCACTAATTCTTTGTCTTGTGTCCTGGCTCTATCCATTTTCAACTGTGTGACTTAAGGCAAAATACTTAACCTCTTTGTTTTCTCATTTAGAAAGTGGGGGAAAATATTACTATACTAACCTCAGGGTAGTTGGGAGCATGAAGTTAATATATATTAAGTGCTTACAATGGTGTCTGACAAGTAGTAAACCTTATATGTACATGATCACCATCATCTGATAGAACAATGTTCCCTTAAAAAGGACTTAACTAGTACTTCAGATTAAATAAAGTTAATATTTCACTATTTACAGTGTATTAATTGAAAACCACATTGACTTTTTCTCATATATTTGTGGTTTGACTATAAAATGAGGCCTTCTGTAAGTCATATTAGAAAATCAGTTATTTCCAGTTATGTTTCTTTTTTTTTTTTTAGAATTTTTAAAAATATATTTTATTGTTTTTTTACAGAGAGGAAGGGAGAGTGATAGAGAGTTAGAAACATCAATGGGAGAGAAACATCGATCAGCTGCCTCCTGCACACCTCCTACAGGGGATGTGCCCGCAACCAAGGTACATGCCCTTGACCAGAATCGAACCTGGGACCTTTCAGTCCACAGGCCGACATTCTATCCACTGAGCCAAACGAGTTAGGGCTCCAGTTATGTTTCTTAAGTGAATCCTATAAAAATTTTTACTTCTAGATTTAATAGGAAGAATAATCCTATTACTGTATAATCCCCAATTGGGTAGAAATGCTTTGGAAAACTGCTGTAAAAAAATAGAAGGGGAAGCCCTGGCTGGCATGACTGGGTTGCCATTTTTATAACACTTGCTTTCCTAACAAAACTCTTGGAAAGAGTTGTATGTACTTGTTTCCAATTCATCTCCTTCCAGTCTCTTGAATCTATTCTAGGCAGGGTTGTGTCCTCACTTCTCTGCTGTTGAACAGCTCTTGTCAAGATCACCAGTGATTACCACATTGTAACATCCAAAATCATTTCTCAGCCCTATGTTACTTAACTTAATCTTCTCTACTTAACTTTGAAGTGCCCCAGTGGTTCTTCCTATCTACACTCCATTCCAGGTGACTCTCAGTAACCCAACTATATATGCTGATGATGCCCAAATTTATATCTGCAGGCCATATTTCTATCTGAGCTGCAGACTCACTCATCACCTGCCTGATCATCATTTGGATATTTCATAGGCACCTCAGAACTTTCATATCCAAAAATGGGCCCCTGTTTGGGACTCTTCTCCCACAATCTTTTCTACCTTCAGCTTATCCTATTTCCATTAATGACAACTTCATCTGTCTAGTTGCTTAGGACAAAAATCTTAGAATTGTTGTAGCTTCTTGTTCTGTCACCTCACATAAAATCTTGTTGTCAAATCTATTAGCAAATGTCTTTGACTTTACCTACAGAATGTTTCCTTTTTTTTAAAATAATTTTTTTTAAAAATATATTTTATTGATTTTTTACAGAGAGGAAGGGAAAGGGATAGAGAGTTAGAAACATTGATGAGAGAGAGACATCGTTCAGCTGCCTCCTGCACACCCTCTACTGGGAATGTGCCCGCAACCAAGGTATATACCCTTGACCGGAATCAAACCTGGGACTCCTCAGTCCGCAGGCCGACGCTCTATCCACTGAGCCAAACCAGTTAGGGCCAGAATATTTCTTGACTAACCATTCCTTATCACTTCTGCATCAACCCTAGTTTTAGGCCACTGTCATCTTTTGCTTTGATGATATAGTAGCCACCTAATTTATTTAGTCACCGTACCTCTGCTCTTACATCCTAGCAGTAGTCTCTTTAATACAGTACCTGGAGTGATTCTGGATTTATTTTAACAAAATGTAATTTAAATTATATTACTCTTCTACTCTTAAGATTTCAGTGGTTTCCCTCACTCTGAATGAAATGTAAAGCTTTTACAATGGCTTATGAGGTAATATACAATGTATAAGGTCATATATGATCTGATCCTACCCTGTCCCCTCCTGTGATTTTATTACTTACTAGAGGCCCAGTGATGAAATTCGTGCACGGGTAGGGTCTCCTATTGGCTGCCAGCTGCCGGCTGGGGCCTCCCTTCCCCAGGCCGCTGCCGGCTGGGGCGGGGCCATCTGTGGGGAGAGGCTGTGGGTGGTTGCCTGGCCGGCCCTGCCCACTGGTCGAACTGCTGATCCAGGGGACAATTTGCATATTAGGCTTTTATTATATGGGATTTCTCTTCCACATTCATTCCATTCTAGCCACACAGGCTTCCTTGCTATTCCCTGAACCCACCAAACACACACACATCCAACTTGCTTTTTCTTCTGCTTGAAATACTTTACCCCTTGCTTGCTCCTTTGCCTTCTTAAGGGTCAAAGGTCATCACATTGGCAAAGCTTTCTCTGACCTCTTCCTTTCGCTTCCTATCTCTACTTACCCTACTGGATACCATAACACTTAACTACCACCTAAAATACTATGTATTTACTTGTTTATTTGTTTTGTCTTCTTCCAACTAAAAAATAAACTTGATAAAGGCATAAACTTAATTAACTCTTACCTGTTTTATCCTTAGAATCTAGAACCATGATCAGCACATTGTAGTCACTCTCATATATGTTGAGTGAATTTTTTATTCTAAATTTCAAATTATGGACTTAAGTTTTAGAGCACACTCATCTTAAGTGTTGG